>NW_025778873.1:0-133237 GCF_021130785.1 Homalodisca vitripennis | reverse complement strand
TAGTATGTGCGGGTATCCTTTTTGTGGAAATTTGATGCATTATAAATATTTACAATTGTATCTGTACCATCTTCCCCTTCTGAAAGATATGCATGACATTTCTTTTTTATTCTTAGATTCCTATCTGTTTCGATGGCTGTTCGAGACTCGATACTACCTTTTAAGGAGCTAATCCTAATATGCTGATGTTGGTGCTATAATTATGTCTTGTGGGGCTGTTACATCTGTTATTTGCTGTACTTTCTAACTCCTGTGTGTTTTTAAAATTCATGATGTCTAACTGCCACTGTTCATTCATAGGTATTATATGTTCAATCTGATATTTGGTAATTTTTATTGTTTTATTTTTATAGTTTAACTCCACGCAGTTCTGAAATAGGAATATGTTTCCTACCAATATTGGGCTGTTTAGATCAGGTGTCACATAAAACGTGTCTTCAAGTATTACTTTGCCAATTTTTATGGCGATTTTTGTCGAACCCAAAATTGTTAATGGTATACCGTTAGCCGATATCAACGAGGGTATGTTGCTAGTATTTAATTTTGTTGCACAAACTAGGTCTGCTCTAATAATGTTTATGTTACATCCTGTATCTATAATGCAGGGTACTGGATGTCGAGGGTTTGTGGTCAAGGCTACGTCTATTGTTAGGACAGGTATCTTCTTCGTAGTTTTATTTTCGCAATTAAATATGAGTTCATAAATATCCTCTAATAATAATGTTTTATTTTTCCTCGGTCTGTGTATCCTGTCTTGCGTTATTTCTTGCAAGTTAGTACAATCTATCATATTCTGTTTCTTCTGTTGCTCTATGTGATTTAAAATCTGTATAGTGTCTATCTCAATGGTTTCTTCCAATCCAGTATGTGTGTTTACCTCCCCCATACTACAATCTGGGTCCTGTTTTACGTGCGCAACTACCTTTAATACGCTAGGTTTTATCTGTCCTGTGAAATTTTCTGAGACTGCAAGGTTTCTTGTAAAACTGGGTTTATTTATATTTGTTGTCCCCGAGGGGTTTTGGTTCACTTAGGGTTGGGGTGGGTTGGATTGAACGCAGATTGAAGTTTCATGGTGTGTATAGGCTTCTGCGTAATAGGTTTGTTCAATTTCTTGCATCTTCTTTAAGGGTGGGAATTCTTGATTATAATCTATGGCTTTAAATATCACTTCTGAACTGGTCTTTTTTTCCAGGGGTTTGATAGTGGTAGTACTTTGGGGGTTAGTTGGAGTAAATGTCATAGACTTTATTATACATTTGTAAAGTTTGTCGATTCCTTTGGTTAAGATCTATGGTGTTATTTGTTTTTCGCTTTTGATAAGGGGGAAGTTCGGTAAGGGTTAGTGTGACCTCCCCCTATTTCCCGTTTTTTTGATGATTTTGTTTATAATAATTAGACTTGTAACATGATTCGATATTGTGGTTTGTTCGCTTGCAGTACCTGCAGAACAGCTCTTGTGTATTGTTGGTTTTAGGTGCCAAGCAGTTACTTTGGGTTTTGAGAAGTTTAATGAACGTTGCTTGAACCAGCATTGTTCAGTATTATGGTTGTTTTTTACGGCAAATAGTGCAATACCTATTTTGTCTAGCAGGTTGTATTTGGGAATGGTTTTGTCTTCTCCTATCACTGAAAGTAACGTGTTTAATCATAGGTGGCCTTTGGGTTTGTTTGGGGTAGTTTGAGCTTTCCATATATCTATTCTGGTGAGGACTAGGTGTTCTATCATATCTTGGCTTATATTTTGAGTTTTCATACGGAGATGGAGACCTTTCGTACCTGTGGTTATGATTTGAAATTTGGTTTGTAGTTAGGGTAGCTACTAAATTGGTTAGGGTGTTAACTTCTGTTTGTAGTTTATGGATGATGTTTTGTTCATATAAGGGTGTACTATAGGGTCTGTTTGCTGCAACCCTATTGTACCTTTCTTTGTTTTTCATTTGTGTTAGAACTAGCTGTTCTGTAATTTTTAAATTATTCTCTAGATCACTTAAGGTGTCGTTTTTCAGGCCTATAACTCGTTCACAGATTTCTGGTTTTAGTCCCTGTATGATAAAATGTATAATTTGCTTGTCCTGTATTGTGGGGTCATATCTTCGGCATGTTGTTAATATATCTAAAAAAATAGGTTAGTGTTGGCTCGTTCTCTCCCTGTATTTTGTGTTCTAAAATCATTTGTAGACTCTGGGTTTGTGCTAAGGGAGTGAAAGCCTCTATGAAACTTCTAGCAAGTTGGTCCCATTGTATGGCTTCCCCTCGTTGTTTTTGCTTGTAGTGTTTGAACCAAGTTAGTGCTGTGCCTGATAAATGCGCTGGGAATAAATTAACTTTAGTGTTGTCTGTCCATCTGTTTGAAGTTGCTGCCACTAGGAATTTGTCTAAAAAATCTTGTGGATTTTCGCTCTGGAGACCTGTGTAAGTCCCAGCAGATATTAACGGTATGTTTTCCCCCATGGTTACTGTGTTCGTTCTGTCAGGTAGTGTGAGTGGCTCGTAATGTTGTGCTAAGGTTGGGGGTGCTTGTGTCTTGATGTCCGCCTCAGGGTTATGTACTATGTCGTATAAATTTGTTCTCTGCACTAGAAAATCCTCGATTGTAGCTAGATCCTTATAGTTTTTCCTGTCCTCTTCACTTAGGTGAGTTTTTTCGTGTAGTTAAATTATTAAATATGGTTTTAATATTAGGGTGACTTGCGCTTATACGTGTTAAGTTCTTAAGTGCCGCTAGGATAGGTCTGAGGTCTGCTACAGTGTCTGTGTCTCTAGATAGTATTCCATTTTTATTTAATATTTTTATTATGTCACTTTTGGAAGTCCTATATGTGTCTAATGGTATTAAATCTTCATGTAGTATGGTTTCCATTTAATTATACATGTCCATTGACGTACCTCGTTAGTTTACTTGGCGTTACTCTAATTACGGGGTTGAAAGATTTTTGAGTTATTTGAAATTTAATTTATCTTTTAGGTAAATGAGTGGTTTGTCACTGAAGTAGGCTATTTTAGTTTAAATACTTTCTTATAAATATTATTTAGTTCTAATTTATACCTAGCCTATGAAACTATGTGCTCGCCCATGTGAGGAATTTGAATGCCAATCGAGTTTTAGCGCCTCCACCATGTAAGGTTTTTGTAGTTTTGGTTTAGTTTAAGATTAAGTTTGTGACATACTATGAGCAAGGGTTGCTGTGAGAGGATTTAATAATAGGTTAGATTGGCAGTACAAATACCCTCAAATGAGCCAACACATATTTTATTTTGACAACATCTCTTTAAATCGATTAAACATTTTAATTAACAATTGATTGGGTCAATCGATATATTAAGCACAAATTTTAATGTCTTAATACTTTGAAGACATATTTAATATTAAATGATTCATTACAATTTATTTTAAATTATTTCATTATAATATTTACTAGTAATTTTGTAGTGTTGCAATAATTATGAGTTTCATGGAATAACGTGAGAAACTTTCTTTTAAATAGCTAAACATTTACATGAATTTACATTTTCGAAATTGTGAACAACTAAATGGATATGGAATTGAAAATGATTAATGAAACCCTAAAATATACTAAGTTCTTAAAATTACTTACATTTTATTTCACATCACACTTATTACGCCTAGAGATATTTTTCCGCACACGAACACAAACACTCCCGAACTTCACTTTTCGAATTCCCGGCCTCCACTTCCACCTCTCCTCCTTGTTCTTCAGTTTTGATGTTCTTCTCCCGCCAGCTCATTGACCACGCCTCTGCCAAATCTCTCCATCATAATTGGTGAGTAACAATTTTCCATATCAGCATGGCTGTCCCTTACATTGTCGCACGGTTTTTACAAATAAGCATTTCCTGTTTGTTCACCATCGGCGTCTGGGCGGATGTGCGTATCTAGTTACATCCGGAGGATGTTTGTATCGAATTGTAATACAAGACTTCCTTTCCAGCAACTATCTGTACATCTATTCTATGAATTTTATTTTACTAATAATACATATGTCTTACACTTTCAAAGCATTTTATAGTAGGGTACATATTTAAAATAAGTAAAAAATTTGCGAATTTTAACCGAATTAGGATTAAAATTTAAAAATTTATCGCGTTAACTAGTTTAAACTCAATAACTATATAACGATATTCTGCAGATTTGTAGTGAGAAATAGTCTATCATTTTTAATTTATCAAATTAGTTACTGAGATTACCACTAGAGCTCTCTTAAAATTTACAATTAATCAAAAATTTATTATTGAAATGATACAGTAATAGGAACAACTTATTAGATTGCTTTTGTCAACTTTATTTTTCATTTAAACTAAGTATAATAACGTAACTCGGTTTCATGCATGTAATCGGTGTCGAGAATATTAGTGAACATAATTAAATAATTGTACGTTGTGTTGTTTCTAGCAGCTTTGTTTGTAATTACAATGGATACACCAAAGTACATTAACACCTCATAATATTTGGAAATATTCTTGGAGTAAATAAGAAATAAAAAGTTATTATTGAGAAAACGGTAAAATTTTACAATTTAAATTACTCATTGTTCTAATCTTTGGGAAATGTTTTTGCGTAATTACTTGAGTCGGCGAGTAAACTGAGTCGGTTAACTTACTTGGAGAGATGAAACATTACTCAGTGAGAACTGGGACTGCGTGAGGAATGAAGCGGGGAGAGCTGATGGGTTTTCTCATGAAAAACATGCAGCTCTTGTTAGTCTTTTATTGCCTAGGAATATTTTAAAAGTCTTTTATATACACTAGATAAGGAAATACAAAACCACAAAAAGCTTTGTATTTATTAGATCACTGAAATATTACCTGTATATAGTTAGCAATGTCCATTATTTAATACAAAATAAAAAACATTTAAAAAGTCTGGCTCACCTTATAATATAATACAAATTTTCCCTTTAAGGAAAAATCTTAAAATTGGTTGGAAATAAAACTACCGAGAGTTACAAGCTAGTAATACGCTCTTATATATTTAATAATAATTTTCAGTAGAAATATTTTAATAATACACAAGTACGATCCTACTCTTGCATTACATAAAACCCTCACTTACTCCTGGTTTTTTTTATTTTGTCCTGTACATTGACACTTAAGCTGCTATCCGAAAGAGTAGAAAAAGTTAGTTAAAATGTAGCAGAAGACTCAACATTAGTTAAAGAATACATCTTGTGTTGTAATGTTTGACGTAGTAAATTATTGTTGTATACTTGTGTTTTATGATTAAGTATTGTTCACTGATAAGATGACTTGAAATCATACGAATTGAAAGTTGTGTGATTTACTTGGGACACTGTCAGTTAGAAACTGTCATTTGTGGTTATGATTGTTATTTTTAAGATACATAAAATGACCGAAAACATGGATTAATTAATTGGAAAGATAGGATAGCTCTTCTTTCACCCTCCAAATTCCTTTATGTTAATTTTCTTAAAAAGGTAATTTTCGATACTCAGTATAAGTATAAATATTATTTTATTTTAAAGAAAAACGTTTACAAATACGTTTTTTTCCTTTGTCTACGAACTGGTATTATTAAAATTTGTTGTATAAAAATAGGAGTAATCCAGATCATGTATCAGCGTTACAACCTACGTTAATATTATAATGATTAATTTTGCATAAAATACCATTTAAAATGATTTTAAATTTTAAATTTGAGTTTAGTAGTTAAATTAATTGTCTGGTTGTCCTGTTTGGAGACATTCAGAAGAGAAATGTATCGGTCTCTTAGATAATAGGCTTCGCCAATGCTACGTTCAGTAAATGCTAAACGAGCCGCGAAAATAAATATGAATTATGATTAAAAGTTTGCAAAATATTAATTTTTAAATATTTCTAACTATTTTATGCAGAATAAACTATGGTCAAAAGTTATATAAAGCTAGTATGTATTTTAATTTAAGCTATTGCAAGTTGTTGTGGTTTAAATAACTAATTTCAAATACAAGAATTTAGCAATTTCCGTAACAATTGAAGACTTGAAATAAATAACGGGCTAAGTGCCAAAAATTACGAAAATGGTTTTTTTTTAATATGTTTCTGAATGTAAAGCCCTACATACCTATATAACGGGGTAAGTGCCAAATGCATTGGAAGTAGTTTAAAAAAAATCCGATAGACTGCGCCATGGGCTATGTGCCACCCGCCTAACCTATATGACGGGCTAAGTGCCACTTCCAGTTTTAGTCAGCTTGCTGTTGTTTATTTACAAGGGCTAAAGTGAACTGTTTGAGGTTATGTTAGTGTTTTTCTATTGTAATAATAGTTGATCATTATAACTGTTACTATGGAGAACGTATTTGAAGAACATCATGTTCAAAAGAAAAACAGGAAGAAAGGAGAAGGTACAATCCAGCAGGAGATGAAATTACGAAGAAGTAAAGGATTGGAATACATAACTAAGAAGAAACAAATTGTTAGTGCTAAGGAAGAACCAAGTACTAGGGTAAGTGTTTTTTAATTGATTAATAGTTATTAAGGATAATAATATCATCGCTGTCGTGTATCAAAACTTTTTAAATCAAAAGCATGGGTTTCAATACCATAGGAAATACGAAATGAACACAGGTTAGACATAGTTAAGAAATTTTGAAGGCTTGAAATATAGGGCTAAGTGGCTGACACTCAGTAATGTCAGCTACTAACATAGGTTTTATTTTACAGGCAAATGTAAGAACGAGTGTAAGACGATCAGTTCTGATTGGAAGTTGAAGCATTTTACTGATTTTTACAACTTGGAGGATAATGTCAAACAAAACAACCTTCTCATGGGACTTCTAATTCTCATACCAGTAAAAAGAAGGCGACATGGTAACTACACAAATGAGAAGGACAGTAGAAGGCAATGCACTATTTGCTTTACTCTACCAAATGAAGGAGGTGGTGTGTTCAGTGTTTGTAAACAAACTTTTTTGGATACATTCTCCATAATCAAGAGGCGAGTTGAAACATTAGTGAGTGCGAAAAAATTGGGCATGACCTCATACACTGAAAAAAGAGGTAATAAATTGAAAACAAGGAAATTCTCTCAAGAACATGAAATGCTTGTTGTTGGACACATAAACACTTTCCCACGTGATGAGAGACATTACACAAGGAATAAAAGTTCGAGGAAATATCTTAGCCAAGATCTAAGCATAAATAGAATGTATCTTGCATTCAAAGAACTCCAAACTGACTCTCCGATAACTTATCGTTACTATTTTAGTACTTTCAAGAAACATTTCCTAGTCTTATCCTTCCGTCTTCCAAGAACAGACACATGCGACACATGTGATATTTTGAAAGCCCAGAGACAGGGCAGCCCTGGAAACAGAGAGTTACAATTTAAAATTGAAAATCATCATAGGAAAGCTGCAAAAGCTTTATCTGTAATGAAAGACGATTTAACCAACTCAAAAGATTCTAACTATAGATCTTGCACTGTATCTATGGATCTTCAGCAGGTGCTGTCACTGCCATGTTTAACACACAACAAAATGTATTATTCACGACAGTTATCCTGCTATAATTTATGTATTCATGTGGGTGACTCCAATACAGGAAATATGTTTTTATGGAATGAGTCAATAACAGGCAGAGGAAGTAACGAAATTGCTTCTTGTTTTTTGAAGTCCTTAAATAATGGAATAACCAACAAAAAGGTTCTCAATGTGTGGAGTGATAATTGTTTTGGACAAAACAAGAACAAAATGTTATTGTTCTTGTGGTACTATCTTATCTTTACAGAACAGTTTCATGAAATTAATCAAAAGTTCTTGGTACCGGGGCACTCTTTATGAGCTGTGATAGGGACTTTGCGCTCATTGAAAAAAGGAAGCGTGTTTAAAAATGCGAAACACAAATGGATTTGGTTAGTTTGATAGCGAATGCAAAAAGGCAAAACCCATATACAGTCACACTAATGGCTCCTGAAGATTTCTTTGACTTTAAATCCACTGCTTGAAAACCCTTTGGATACTAAAAAGTTAGAAATATCCAAGGTACACTGGATTAAAATATCTAAAGGCAACGTGAAAGTAAAAACAAGGAGGACATTGAATGAAATGGAAGCATGGAAAGAATGTAATGTGCTGAAGAAAAATGTGGAAATGGGACAAATTAAGGACAAGCTTTTCAACTTGAGTTGTAAGAACAGATTAACAGAAGATAAGAAAAAAGATTTGCGTCAATTATTACCATTTCTTAAAAATGAAAGCAAGATATTCTATGAAGAAATTTTGCAAATGTAATCAATGGCACATAGCCCATTAAATAGGTTTATGACTTGGCACTTAGCCCATGTTACACTTTTGTATTTTTTTAACTCTTAAATGATTTTAGATACATGTCTGATTTTTAGGTATATTGTGTATCTTGTACCCATGTAACTATAATAAAATTATAATCTCAATACTGTACGTAGTTATTTCACCCAACAGAAAAACTTGATTATCTCAAAACTTTGTTTTTGGCATTTAGCCCGTTATTTATTTCAAGTCTTCAATTGGTTTTTTAGTAGATATATATTATTTTGTATAACTTTTATCCTCAGAATTAGTATATTAAAGCATCCTAACAAAAAACTATATATATACATATATATATATATATATATATATATATATATATATATATATATATATTTATTTATTTATTTATGTTAAATCTTTTATTAGCATGTTTTAACATACTGATTCTGAGGATATTTTAAATAGAGAAAATTAGCAACATTTCTTGAATGGTAGGAATTGTATATCTTTTTATACGTAGATACATAGTAAAGACTTTTTTAGATTTAAATACTATAAAATTACGATTATTATTGCAACTATACTTTAATATCATAATTACAGCTTTAAATAATCTAAAATATATATATCAATGTAGGTATAATTTTACATGCGAATGATGAGTTTATATCCAGTTCACCTTCCTCATACGTGTAGCGTTTGAAATCTGATGCTGTTGTAGACTTAACTACTGAAATCTGGATTCATGTTCGTCTGAAGGGATACAAAATAAGCTGCGATGAATAACGAAGAAGCTTAATACAACCCCCTGCAAAGTTTCGACGTCAGAGGCATCCAGATAAGTGCAATATTGGTTAGAAGAGGTATTCTCATAGTATAAACATTAGAATTGCGTAAAATGTCATATCGAAAACCGTACTTAAAAGATAATATATGATCATGTACAACATAATCAACTATTCTTTAAAATTTAATTTAAAATGGTTTGCAATGTTTTATTCTAAAATGAAACAACCTCATTTGGAGTTATTTTATAACTGTTGGTAACAAAACGAATACTTTAGATTTTATTCAGTTTAAATAAGTAATCTTTCCCACTAAAGGCAATGCCCAAGAGGGATTTTTACAAAGTAACCTGTTAAGTATTATTGCGTAAATAACTTGTTTTTTTTATTGCCTAATATGAAAAGGCTACTTTTATTGAACAATAATTATGTATATATTTCTTGGGCAATTTATACTCTATATTTGCCTTTATTTTACTAAACTGTATATACTGCATTAATTCTATATCTCTTTCTGCGGCCTAGTGCCTACAATACCATTCCTTACTGGATTAAAATATTCACGTACAGTGACAGACCAATGAACCATTGTTTCACGAATCAGCTGTTTACTGTACACTCACCAACCAATCACAACGGTTGACTTATCAATTGCCTACCTTGCAAGCGACGGCACGCTTGCTCATTATACTCTCGGTCCCGCCTGGGACACTTATGTACACTCTAGCCACTGCTGACCATACTTACTCTCTCCCCCATGTGCTACTCTCTCACCTAAAATATTAGTTTATCTCTATTTGTTGTACATTTACATTAACATTAAAGTCAGTGCTCCGGATTGGCAATCTCTACCAGAACGTCTCTGCTCCCGGACACCCGCGTCTACCGTGCTCTACAGGACTGGCCACAGTGTTTATGAACTATTCGTTTGCGGTCGTATTGTGCGTGAGTGAATCCGTGAAGGACATCTTCCGTCTTCACGCCTGCCTACAAGACAGCAGCCTATTTCCACACTTACTGATCACAACCTGGCCCTCAACAACAGCAGTCTACGGTTAGGTACCTCTCATGAAAACAAAGGTAACTGTTTATTTTCTACACTTTATTTGAATATGCACTGTTCATAAACTCATTATGTGTAACCTAGTGAACTCTTGTTAAAATCAGTGTGTTCGGCGTCTTCACTGCCTAGTGTGAAGTGGTCCTTCTTAATCGAGCCTCTAAAATATTATCTAACGGTTCTCATAACCAAAATTCATTATTTTCATGGTCCTTAGCGAGCCGGATAATAAGACCTTTAGTCCATTGGTGAATATCAGTGCAATCTCAACTCTTATAAGCTATATACAGTGCATATTTCAAAGTGTGTTTTCAGGTTCTTTCACGATTGCAAAGTCCGTGCATATCGATTTTCCAGTCCCCTCTCCACTCATATCATCTGTGACGTCGTGATCATATCAGCTGTGATGCTCTGTCGATTGCATTGTTTTGTTGACAAACAAGGTTTCAGACTGTCACAGCACAGGTGAACTGATTACTGTGTTTTAATGGTTACCGCTTCTCAATACTTGTTGGTTATCAGCCCTACTTGTAATACTCATTATTCTAAGCAGGTTACGCGAACTTAAATATAAACAATCTTGGTTATTGACACTTTATCTTGAGCAGGACTTGCACCCTTATTGCAAAATTAAATGTTTATTTTGTCAACACTATATTCTAGTCTCAGCTTAAAAAGAAAAAAAGCTACTTACTGCTCACAATTATTTATTATAATTTCTATTTGAACATTGCTCACGCATATGTATGCATGGTTTATGGTTACTGTCACAACACTACCATACTTCACCACTGACAGTTTACATGTAGTACGTGCGCATAATGTTTCCAGAGCCTCTGCTACATTATAGCTGAATTTAACTCAACAGTAACCTTAATTGTTGTTTATTATTTAATAACAACTTGTCTTGTTTACGTTTTGCTATAATAACAGTTTATTTTATTTTCTCAAAACAAAACTATACTATAGGCCTATACGAGCCTACTCTACTTATTGCATTATTATTGAGTTTTTTACCTCAAAAAACTAAACAATTGGTACCTGAAGATGAAATCAATGATTTCGAAATGTACATGGTAACAAAAATAAAAGTTTAAAAAAGTGTTAAAAGGTTTATATATATTGTATCATAAATATTTTTTAAATTGTTTTTCATTGTATTATATTGTTTAGATACTTCTTATTTCTTGGGGAAAATACTTCAGAGGAAAATAATTTAGTTTCTATTTTTATAACTGTCTCAATTCAAGAGGACAATATTTTGTTTAATTTTCACCTTTGAAGTTTTACTCAAATTGATTAATTTTCTACAAACACTTTCAACATGGCGATGACTCTTAAAGTGGCCAATGCAAAGCGAGAACACCTCTTTTCTCAGATACAAAATATCTATGATTTAACTAAGAAGACTTCTGATCCAAATATACTTCAGCAGTTGCTTGTCAGAGCTAAATCTATTCAGAGACTTAGACAGGAATTTTCAGCAATATTAGACTTGTGTCACGAGTTGGAATTAAAAGTGGATGCCGACTATACACCTAACTATTCCGCATTAGCGAGCGTGGACGAGTTAGTTGATTACGTTTCTGCTAACATGCTTATGATTGAGACCAAGAGACAAGCTAAAGCTAATAAAAGCGAAACTATTCCGCCTGCCTCCCCTCAAGTCAACGTCCGGCTACCGAAATTGGAATTAAAAACTTTTGACGGAGCTGCCTTGGACTTCTGTAACGTTCATTAACGTTTATGAACAAGCCGTACACAACAATGCGCACTTAAGCGATGTAATGAAATTTCAATATCTCTTGAGCGTGCTTTCAGGCGAACCACTCTCTTTGATAAAGTCGCTAAATATAACTGAGCAAAATTATGCAATCGCTTATCAGCTGCTTAAGGATCGCTACCATAATACTAGGCGTCTACTCACACTACATTTAAACCAACTACTAGACCTTCCTGTCATCTCCAGCACATCTGTGAAGAATATTCGTGCTTTCCTTAATCTTTTTCACGAACATACGCAATCACTTAAAGCATTAAACAATGACATCACTAGTAACAACCCACTTCTCTCAGCCTTGTTTATTACGCAAGATTGATAATCGGATGGTCACCCGCCTAGAACAGTTTCGAAAAAAGGAAGAGCTTCATACTTTGCCCTCGGTTGAACAAATAATTGAGTTTCTCAACCTGGAATGCAGCCACATTGAGGACAGTAGTCTACATGACAATATTGTGGACCCCAAGAACACTTCAAGTTCTTATTTTGGGCCAAAACCCAGATTTGATAAGCCCAAATCGTCTCTTAAAAACGTGACCTTGTTAGCGGCTTCCTCTCCGTCCTCCTCGGCCTATAAACAAGGCCCATCATGTTTTTATTGCCATCAGAGCGGTCATAAAATGTATGGCTGTCCCAGCTTCGGCCAAAAGACACCTTAAGAACGGCACGGGAATATTAAACAGCAAAACCGCTGTTCTTCTTGTTTGGGGACGCACAGATTAAGTGAATGTCAGTCTAAATTCACGTGTCGAACATGTCGTGGTCGTCATCATACCTTGCTACACTTCACTGATCGGCCAACGCAGTCAGGTGTTAGTACGTCGGACCGCGTTCGCCCCGTTGTGGAGAACGGCCGTGACGGCGGCCGGCCTGCGCAGAGCAGTGCAACACCTACACCTGCTGTCCGCCCCCCGCCTGCGACCACACCGCTCTCACCTCCTAGCCCGGCCGAACAAACCACACTACACGCTCATGGCACACTGCATCAAGACCTCACCCCTAGTACCACGGTTCTTCTGGGTACTGGTCTTGTCAAGCTCACCGCCTCTAACGGACAAGCTTATGTCTTTCGTGCCTTAATTGATTCAGTAAGCATGCTAAATTTTATTAGCGAGAAAGCCTCCCAACTGTTGGGTACACAGCGCCGTCCGGCCACTGTTAATGTCGCCGGCCTTTCTCAAAAAACCTCTGTTCACACACGCGGATTTTTAACTCTGGGTGTGGAAACTCTTGCTGGCCACCCAGTTGCCGCCCCGCACTCGTTCCACATAATGCCACAAATCACTGTAGACCTCCCACGAGTGCAAATATCTCAGGAGGTCATGAATAAGGTTAAAAACATTACACTGGCTGATCCAACCTTCCACCTCCCTGGTGGCATTGACGTGCTTATTGGTGGAGCACTATTTCCCACATATTCTTACTCACGAGACCTACTCTCTTGGTCTCAATTTACCTCACGCCCCTGGGCACCTGTTTTGGTTTCGTGCTGATGGGGACGGCTCCCTGCACACCACTGACGCAGTCTGTCTCTACTATGGCTGTCTCTCTTCTCTCGACTGCTGAGGTGGACCTCCACGCCTCTCTGCAGCGTTTCTGGACACAAGAGGAACTGCCTGCTCTCAGTAAAAGGTCTGCAGAGGAAACTCAGTGCGATGAATATTTTTCTACCACGCACTCCAGGGACCGTGAGGGTCGATATATGTTCCGCCTCCCTTTCAAGAACACCAGTACTCATCTGGGAAATTCCAAAGTTCATGCTGAAAGTAGACTCTATTCACTCGAGCGCAAGCTCCACGCTCCCACTAATGTGGAGTATTATAATTTATGTTCTGATTTTTATACATGACTATCTCTCTCTAGGCCAAATGCAGGGCTGCCCTACTCCTGACTTAAGCACTCCCCACTACTTTCTGCCACACCAGGGTGTTTTAAGGCACAAAGTAGCACCACCAAACTACGCGTCGTTTTTGACGCCAGTGCCAAAACCAGTTCCGGACTCTCTCTCAACGACACTCTGTTGACCGGACCTAAGCTGCTGCAAAATAATATTTGTGACATTCTTCTGCGCTTCCGCCTTCAGAACGTAGTGTTCTCTTGTGACATCAGACAGATGTACCGCCAAATCAAGGTGCATCCTGACGATCAACATTTCCAACTGATCTTATGGCGTGATCACCCCACCGACTTGATGTCCATGTTCAAGCTCACGACAGTTACCTACGGCTTGAACTGTTCACCCTACTTGGCCATCAAAACGCTTACATCAATTGGCAGAAGACGAAGGTCACCGCTACCCCCATGCTGCTGAGATTCACCAGAGCTACGTCGACGACCTAATCTGCGGAGCTGAGACTGAAGAACTCGCCGCTGAACTTCAAGATCAAACTCATCAAACTCCTTCGGCTCGGTGGCTTTGAGCTCAGGAAGTGGGTCTCGAACTCTCCGAAACTTCTGCAACACCTTCCTGAAGATCATCGGGAAATCCCAGTTTTTCTGCAACCCTCTCAGGAGCCTTATTTCTCTATTTTGGGCCTAAAATGGACCCCTCTGACTGACACTTTTACGCTTAATTTTAATTTTTCTTGTGAAAACCCCACTAAGCGTAAAGTGTTAAGTCTCATTTCTCAAGTCTATGATTCCTGTGGTTTTTGGCGCCTTGTATAATGCTCGCAAAAAATATCGTGCAACTCGTATGGATTTATGGCATAGATTGGGATGATCCGCTCCCTCCAGAAATATACCAAAAATGGCCACGCCTTTTTATTTGAACTTAAGCAAGTTGCTACTATTACAATTCCTCGTGCTATCCCCTACTCTACTGCTACTTACTGGGACTTGCACGGTTTCTCTCTGACGCCTCAGAACTAGGCTATGCTGCTGTAGTCTACATCCGCTCTACCTCCAATGACACGGTGCACGTAAGCCAAGTTACGGCTAAAACTCGCGTCGCTCCTCTCAAAAGAGTGACGCTGCCCCGACCGGAACTATGCGCAGCTCATCTCCTGGCCCAACTTGTGAAATATTGTGTTTACTCAATCAGCTCCCACCCACAAGTTTGGTTCTATTGTCTGCTGGTGCGACTCTACTGTGACCCTCGCGTGGATCAAAACACCTTCTTATCGCCTCAAAACCTATGTGGCTAATCGTGTGGCGCAAACTCAAGAGCTTGTGGCTGTGGATTGCTGGCGCTACATACCTAGTGCTTCCAATCCTGCTGACTGCGCCTCCCGTGGGATCCTTCCCTCTCAATTGGTAGATCATCCCCTTTGGTGGCATGGACCGGACTGGTTGCGTCTCCCCTCCTCGGCCTGGCCAGATACTGATTCCAGCCTGTACTCGGTCTCTCTGGAGGAGCTAGGGGAGCTGAAGCATTCCACTCCTGTCATTGCCTTGGCCACAGCACCGCCTACGTGGGACCATCCTCATCCAGTACTCTTCCTGGAGGAAATTGTTTGCACGTGATGGCCTACGTCTTGCGTTTTATCCACAACTGTCGTTCACCAAACCGCCACTTCGGACCTCTCTCCAAGACATAACGGGACTCCGCCCAGCTGCGAATTTTCAAGACCGTGCAAGAGGAAGCTTTCACTGAAGATCTGGCTCTACTGCGGGACAGAAAGACGTGTTCTACCAGACTTCAACGCATCGCCCCATTCCAGGGTCCGGACCAGACTGCGCCACGCTGACCTCCCGCCGAACATGTCTCACCCGTGCATCCTGCCCAAGAAGCACCCTGTCGTGGACCTCCTCATTGACCATGTCCATGTCAAACATCTCCACGCTGGCGCGCAGCTTACTCTCTCTCTGCTCTCCCAGCAAGTCTGGATCCTCTCCGCACGCAGCGTGGTGAGATCTCGCATTTTTAGATGCCTCACATGTTTTAAGAATCTGCCTAAAAATAACGCCCCTCTCATGGGCGACCTCCCCAAAGCTCGCATTATGTACTCCAGACCGAGCTTTTCTCTCCACCCGCATGGACTATGGTGGCCCCTTTTCGCTCATGGTCCATAATTTACGCTCTGTCCGCATTATTAAGGCCTATATTTGTATTTTTGTTTGTATGGTTGCGAAGGCCGTTCACATTGAGGTGGTGACGGACCTGTCCACCGAAGCTTTCCTTGGTGCTCTCACTCGCTTCGTTTCTCGTCGTGGCCTGTGCACAGACCTTTATAGTGACTGTGGCACAAACTTCGTAGGTGCTAAAAATGCACTACACAAATTCCTCACAGCTGACCAGCGCAAAGTCCAAGACTTTGCTGCTGACAGTTCAATTCGATTCCACTTCAACCCTCCTGCTGCTCCCCATCAAGGTGGAATTTGGGAAAGTGCCATCAAGAGTGCTAAACACCATTTAAAACGTGTCATAGGACTCCACATACTAAACTTTGTCTCAATTCATGACGCTCACAAGTCAGGTTGAAGCGATGCTCAACTCCCGTCTGCTCACCGCTCTCTCCAGTGATCCCAACGACCTTCTCCCACTGACGCCTGGACACTTCTTGATCGGCTCTCCTCTGGTTTCCGTGCCTGAAGAGAACTTGGTGGACGTACCCACGAACCGCCTTTCTCACTGACAGCTGGTTCAAGCGCTGCACCAACGTATCTGGAAGCGTTGGCAGCGAGAATATCTCCAGACTCTTCAGCAGCGCCTCAAGTGGAGCACTCCTTCCCGCAACCTCCAACCTGGAGACCTCGTCCTGGTGCATCAGGATACTCCCGCTCTCTCTTGGCCCCTTGCACGAGTCACTGATGTCACTCCAGGACAAGATGGTACAGTTCGAGCGGTACATCTCAAGACCTCAAGTGGAACTCTCACTCGTCCAGCAGTGAAGGTGTTTTCTCTTACCTCACCTCAATTAATTAACTGTCTCTCTACCACCGCCTATATTGCTCTTTCTCTCATTGAATCCCAAGGTGATTCAAGGCGGCCGGTATGTTAAGTATTATTGAATAAATTAATGAATAAATGATTTATTTCCATATAAATAAAGGTAAATATAAAATACATGTAATAAATGGAAATAATGTTGGCCTGTTACTAGTATATAGCCAACATGAGTTCAGTATTTTTTACAAAACATTATAAAGCTAGAGCACGCCTGCATTACAATAAATACAATTTATCACAAATCAAAATAAAAATCCGCAACATCTGTTGCAAACAACTGTGCGAAATTAACCAATTCATTGTTTACAATTTTACATTATATGCAAGATTTACCATTTAGATTGAGATAGGCTAAGGCTAATAAACGTAAATAATTTTGCAGATATACATGGAATTTACTTGCAAAGATCAACTACTTACTTTTTTATATATATTTAGTTTCATACAAGTTAATATTTCCTTCATTGTGTGTGACACACATAAGAACAAACGGCACAAATTAAGAAACAACAATGATAGCTTATGACATTAAGAGGTAGCCTATACAATATTTATCTAACTTAAGACTGAATTCAAAAAATCAATTTCGGCGTTTTGTAATAGCCAAGATTGCAATTGATTGCAGAAAACCTTTTAAATTGGTACACATTTTTATATTATTTGGTAACTAGTTAAAATACTTAGGGCCATTGTACCCATAAGCCTGTTTAAAAATAATTTTGTTAACTTTTGGGATTCTAAAAAAATTTTTATGTAAATTTCGAGTTTTATAAAAAAGAGTATTAGTGCCTTGATTTCCACTTCTGATATAGAACAATCTCAGAACTTTAAATATATATAGATGTTGGATCGGTAATATTTTTAATTCAGAATAAATAGGAAAAGAACTTTCCCATTTTCGTTTTGCCTTAATGATTCGTATAAAATGGTTTTGTGTAACTCTTAGTTTGTCTATTAAGTATTTGAAAGCTTTGCCCCAACAAATTATTCCATATTGAATTCGAGAATGAATTAATGCAAAATACAGTGAACGCACCAAAGACTGGTCACATATATTTCTTAAGAAGTAGAATTTTCTTATATTAAAGGCAATTGACTTATGTAAGTTTACAATACGTTTTTTTTAACCATGTCAAATTTTCATCTAATGTAACTCCCAAATATTTATAACTATTCACTTTTTCAATTATTTGACAGTTACAATTAGTTGAAGTATCGGTACATTTAATAGTATGATATTGTAGCTGTCTGTGGAAAGTCAAAACATCTTAAATCAAAATTAACAAACTTGGTCTTACTTACGTTTATCTCCATTTTATTTATACTACAACACCAATGTCTTAATTTAATCAAGTCTCTTTCAATATTTTCTTTCAAACTTTGATATAGTACAAGCTTTAGAAACGATTTTATATTTTGCTGAATGAAAATTTTTCACAAAAATTTTGAATAATGGCAAAATGTAACTTTTTTTACATTTCAAAAAATAATTTATGGTAATTATTTCATTTAGTACTGTATATTCTATTTTATTCTAAGTAAGAAAATATGCAATATAACATGTATTCATAGATAAATGTATTAGCAAAACTTGTTTTACCAAAGTCTTACGTGTACACCCGATTTTCAGAATTTATACGCATCGCTGCTTTTTGTTCTATAGCTTCATGATGCTTTCATAAATGTGTATAATGTTTATGTTTTTTCTGAAACTAGATAAAATTTGACACAGAATGGCTATCTCACTTTTAAATATATCTCATTATAACTTCATTTGTTAGGTATGGTCCCCCCAAATTTAAGAAATATTTTTCGTAAATTTTATATTTGATTAAAAAAAAGTGTTTATTAAAAAAGTTTTATGTTTAATTTTACAATATAGTGTAATTCTAAGTTTATTTCTGAACACAAAAAATATATATTTTTTATTTATATTGCTTTTATTTTGTAATTTTTAATAATTTTAAAAAAAAAACCTTGCGCGAAGCTCCAAAACAGCCCGACACTACAGGATGAAATGACCGCCAGTTCTAGGGTTAAGAATAATTGTTGTATATTTATTAAGCTAAAAAAGATTTTAAGATTTCTGTCTTTAAATCCTTTCAGTACTCTAAGTTTACAGAAAGAATCAGTTTACAATGACTATCTACACAGGGTCCAAGCTATATAATATCCGTTCATACATATCTGATAAAAAGTTTCAAGATTACTTGCAGAATTATTTTCGTATATTTTGTGAGCTTAAGAAGAACTTGAGATTTATGTTTTCAAATCCTTTCAGTACTATAAGGGTGCAGAAAGAATCAGTTTACAATCAGTTTCGACACATCCACCAAGCTATATAATATCCGTTCAAACATATCTGATAAATAGTGTAAAGATACTTGGAGTATTATTTACTTAATTATGTCTTAGAGATATCACTCATAATAATAAAATTTAATAGCAGTGCAATATTGAACATGATTTCAAATAAACGAATGCTAGTTGACTTAGGAATAAAATCCATATCTTAATAACATTTAATTGTTTACACTCAATAAAATAATAACTATATGTTACAGATTTGAGTAGAAATATGGTCTGTAATTGTTGATTTAACCAATTAGTTTCTAAAATCATCACCAGAGCTCTGAAGTTAACCTTCACAGACATTCAGAATTAAATTTATTTTCCTCTATTTGTTTCCTGTCATAGTACAAACAATTATTTTTTATTTTTTAACACATCTTTTAGTTATTAAACATTTAGTTTCGGAAACAGTTCAGCTTTATTAAAATTATTTATCTTTAAAAAATTCCTTTTTTAAATAAATATAAAACGTAACTGAGAGTAACTTTGTTCCTATTATTTAAGAATAAAACAGATAATAATTATTTTAATAAATGATTTTAATCGGAACAGAACTACTCTATAAGTTATATTATTATGTTAAGAATTACTCAATAATTAATACGTACAATGCTGCTAAATTACTTAACAAACAGCATGAATTAGTAAGTCTCTCATAAAGAGGTTGACGCTAAACTTCTAGTCGAAACGGTGTGAGCTTCTTTGGGCCTAACAGGTTGCAGGAACAAAATTAAATGTCTACCAATGACTTCATGGAAACATAGAAATATTTTAATATCAATTGGGAGATTTATATTTTAAGTTAAGAACTTTATTAACTATACAATAGGTGGAAATTGTTTTTTGTTAGGTTTTAAAAGCTTAACCGTGTTAAGATCAACAATATTTTTATGTGGCGCTATCTTTTTTACCGTTGACGAAAATAATAAATTATAAATTTGATTATTTTTGTAAACGTAATATTATTGTACAGAACTTAATTGGGATAATTATGTATTCCTGAGAATATTAAATTAAAAATATTTCAAATTTAAAGATAACTTCACTTAAAAAGAAACTCAACCCAGTTTGTGTACATTAATTTGATTGTATACTATTACAACTCGCCCCAGGCCTCATAGAGGGATTTAGTGATTGGTTAAATTTTAAAATGATGTTTTAAATTTTTGTATTCAGTTTTATCCTTTTTTTTAAATTCGGAAATGAAGTTTCCAAATGTCATGTCGTGTCGCGTATTGTAGAATAATTAGAAATAGTAAAAGATGTCATGTCGTAAAGTTTCCCTGGATATTGCATCCAAACAAAAATAATGTTACACATTTATCAGAGACGGGGAAAAAACTTATAAGAATCTTTATAGTTCAGTTTTATTTACCCATTTGTGCCTCTAAAATTTATGTGTTGGGGTAATCATACAACAAAAGTTTAGCGTTATTAGTAGTCGTGACGTCAGCAATATAAGGGACAGCTAAAACGTAAGCAGCAGTTTCAGTAAAATATTATTTTATATCCATGGAAACAAAATAGCATTTATAATTTAATGTTTTAAAATAAGTCTAAAGTTTTATGGCGCTGCATTTTTCAAATTTCCTTCAACTCACAGCTAGTCGTGGAAGTAGCACCAGGTACACGATGATTGGCCAGAAGCAGGACCAGGACCAGGACTTACAAGGATGAGTAACTTTAATTTAATTTTAATCATAGTTTTTACTTGCTATTTCTCGTTATACAAAGCAGTTTACATCCTAGTTTTAGCGATTATTAGTAGTTTATATGTAGCGCTAACATAAGTACAAATTAAATATAGTTAATACACTGTATTTTTAAGTTTTGTGTAAAAGCTACTAATTCGTGTTAGGTGCTATGTATAATCCTCTTAGTACCCAAAGAGTACAGGGAGAATCAGTTTACAATATTTCGTATTGAATAAACACCAATAGATATTTGAATTTTTCGCGTAATAAAAAGAAAATATGTATATATTGTTATGAGAGGCATTTTCTAATTTGTGTTTTACAACAATCTTTCTAGCGTTGCTAGTAAGCAAAAAATTCGTAATCAGTTCACATTACTCGTTGATGTTTATTTAAGATATAAAAAAATGATTATTTTTGGTTTGATTGATATATTTCAAAAATTAAAAACAATACCAAACAGTTGTGACCTAAATTTGTTCTTGAAATCTGTAACTCATTCTATTAGTTACAGAAATCCACGCCAGAGCTCTCTTTCACAGTACAAGAGATAATAACGGGCAAATTTAAATTATGCAATATTAGAAATGCATAATTAGATTCTAATACTAAATTTAAATATTAAAATTCCTCTTTTTAAATGATAATAATGAAATTTCAGTTTCATGACGAAATAAAATAAGTCGTTTTGGAGAATAACACACAATCCTCTCCCGAACCCCAAAAAGTTCACATGAACATGTCTCGTATCAAAATAATGCTGTTAGTCTTCTTTGACGTTTGAGAAATCGTCCATTTTGAGTTTGTACCGCAAGGAAAAACTGTCAACGCAGTCCTTTGTCTGGAGGTGCTTGAGACTGAAATGCAAGATCGCCCACGTCCGGCCTGATATTAAAGTCATCTTCAAGCTCCACCACGAAAATGCCCCCAGCCACATAGCATTCGTAGTTGCCAACTACCCTACCAAGAACAAGACCTCCATGGTGCCCCAATCTACTTACAGCCCTGACATAGCTATGTGTGATTTTGTTTTGTTCCACCGACTGAAGAGAGAGCTGATGGGAAAGCACTGGGATTCAGTGGGAAACCTCCAAGCTGAAGTTATAAGAGTACTGAGAGGCGTTCCAGTGAAGGAGTTCCAGGGTGCTTCCAAGCGTGGCAGAATTGTCTACGCAGGTTTATTGATGCAGGAGGAGACTATTTTGAAGTATTTTACCATTTTTATCAATCGGATGATTAAATGATGTATTTTCCAGATAATGGTCATTATTTTCATTACGCACCCTATATACTCATGTCTCATCAGGTGCACAACTAAAAGCACTATGATGTTGACTGACACGATCCAAAAGCACGGTGGAGCTACTGAATCTTAATAACGCAGATAAGATGGGAAGGACTGAGTCAATACGTATGTTGACTTTAGCTCGAGTTCACCTTCTTCTTAGTGCAGCGTCTAAAATCTGATGCTGTTGCAGACTTCTTAAATCTCGAGTCATGCTCCTCGAAAGCAATCCAAAAATATTCGGCGATAAAAAAAAAAAAAGTTAAAAGGAAATCCCCGCATCGGTTTAACACCTAACATTCACAGCCTCACTGAATCATCCTTCTCACCATAGCTGTGTACTGTTTAGAAGATTTGATTTCAAGTAAGATTTGCTTGTGTGGAAGACGGTTGATTTCAGTTGCTGCACATATGAGAAAGGTAAAGTGGAGCTAAACTCAACACTCACATAAATCCTGCTTTTCCAATCATAACTGCGTCACTGCGTTTGATATAAGTGCAGGTCAATAGTACGGATTTAGCAGAGCGAATATTTTTGCTTGTTATTTGCAACTTTGATTGGTGAATTATTAAACATTTCAACAAACTGTGTACTATCATGTGATATTGTAATGCCACATTTAAAATCAGAGTAGAAATATATATTATAATATATTGTGCTTAATGTTGGAAGTTACTGGCAATATAAGATTCCATTGCACACCTTTGTGGTAGTACCCTCGTTTGCTTACCAGAAATGTTATTTGAGTACTGATAAAAAACCTAGCATGAGGTTTATACATAGGCAAAATGAATTATATTATGGTGCTGTCCAAACATTGAATTAGACCAAGCGTCATAGAAGCCTAATACTATGTAAGCTCACACGATCTCTCTTTTAGGTCACCGTGAATGTTAACATTTCTTTCCTGTACGATTGTTTGTTTATCTGTCCACAGGATAAATCGAAAATGAAACAAGCTATATAGAGTTAAAGTATTGGCATGCAAACTCAGCGATTCCCATTACATAACACGTAACAAATTTGAAGAATAATATAAAATACTTTTGATAATTTCTCATTTCTTACATAATATAAGGAGTCTGACTTCACACTCCTCTCCTAAAGTTTTAAGCTACCAAGCAATAACGATTGAGCGTTTGAGTGGAGTGTCAATTCCCAATACATTATTTCGTTGCTAGTACTAAAATTATTAAAAAGTAGAGTTTTACATAGACCGGAAAACCGGAGCAGGATCCTGTTCCATTACGGGAAGCATAGCTATGAAATAGAATATTTCTGTCCGGAAAATATACCAGCCTAACAACCAGCGACCGATAATGCAGTCCATTTTTATCTGGAAGCCAGGCTAATACTTTCTTGCGTGTATGTTTACACAGACACCGATTTACCGTAAATGCCGATGGTGGAGAGGCTTGTTTTTCAACATTGATAGTGTCTCCACAGTAGATAGTCATAGCTAACTTTAAATATACAACCGTAGAAACGGTGTATCAATTATCCTCTATGTGATCCACACTTTAACGGAGATAAACGCAGCACTCTGTATTTAGTCTTTGGTACCCTCTCCTCAAACAAAGCAGGGAGACGAGATACTGCAGGTTAAATCTTGGTTATATCCTCACTTCAGAAAATGGGACTGAATGTTTGAAAAAGCTCTAAGCGTGTTTGCTACCAATGTGATCAATCACGAATAATTAATATTGTGCCATGAGCTGGCGGTGTTTCGTGCGATAGTACCTTTGAGGCGTTCACAATTAGCTTCGACTCCCACAATGTATTAACATAATAAGTATAGCCAGGCTATAAGATTACTTAGATACTGGTCTTCCTCGTATATATTGTACAGAGATAATGAAGAAATTATTGAAAAAACATTCAGGATTGCAAGGTGACTAAAAAACGTCTCCATTATCATGATAGTATAAAATATTACATCTATGATCAATACAAGGAAAAAATAACTAGCAATTCTTAAACAGAATTATTCACAAAGTTTATAGACTAAGGCAAAGTTACACACAAGCAGAACGTGGGCTTAGTGGTGCGATTCAAGGCCAATCTTGAGCTGCTACAGTTCTAACGTCGTAAGCAAAATGCCCGAGGCCAACAATCCTTTCCGTGCAACAGTCTGCCCTTGTCGTTAACTATTTATATAAAACATAATCGTCATTATACAGTATTTTTGACAAATTACAAGTATCAAGGCTAAGAACAAACAAGCATAAGTTGGATTAGTGCTGCAATACAATAAGGCCAGTCTTGAGCTGTTACAGTACTAACGTCTTCTGCACAATGACGGAGGCCAGCAGTCCTCTCCGTGCAACAGTCTGCCCTTTTCGTTAACTATTTCTATAAAACTTCATCGTTATTATACAGTATTGATCGCAAAGTACAAGTATATAGGCTAAGAAAAAACAAGCATAAGTTAGATTAGAGCTGCAATACAATAAGGGCAGTCTTGAGCTGCTACAGTACTAACGTACAATGACGGAGGCCAGTCCTCTCCGAGCAATAGTATGCCCTCGTCGTTATTTATTTCTATAAATTTTTCACCGTGATTATACAGTATTTTTCACAAAATACAAGTATCAAGGCTAATGCTGCAATACAATGGTTAGTCATGAGCTGTTACGTTACTAACGTCTTCTGCACAATGACGGAGGCCAACAATCCTCTCCGTGCAACAGTCTGCCCTTTTCGTTAACTTTATTTCTATAAATTTTCACCGTGATTATACGGTATTGATTTACACAAAATATCAAGGCTATCAAGGCTAAGAACAACAAGCATAAGTTGGATTAGAGCTGCAATACAATAAGGCCAGTCTTGAAGCTGTTACGTTACTAACGTCTTCTGCACAATGACGGAGGCCAACAATCCTCTCCGTGCAACAGTCTGCCCTTGTCGTTAACTATTTCTATAAAGCTTCATCGTGATTATACAGTATTGATCGCAAAGTGCAAGTATCAAGGCTAAGAAAAAACAAGCATAAGTTGGATTAGAGCTGCAGTACAATAAGGTTAGTCTTGAGCTGTTACGTTACTAACGTCTTCTGCACAATGACGGAGGCCAACAATTCTTTCCGTGCAACAGTCTGCCCTTGTCGTTAACTATTTCTATAAAGCTTCATCGTGATTATACAGTATTGATCGCAAAGTGCAACTATCAAGGCTAAGAAAAAACAAGCATAAGTTGGATTAGAGCTGCAATACAATAAGGGCAGTCTTGAGCTGTTACAGTACTAACGTCTTCTGCACAATGACGGAGGCCAGCAATCCTCTCCGTGCAACAGTCTGCCCTCGTCGTTAACTATTTCTATAAAGCTTTTCATCGTGATTATACAGTATTTTTCGCAAAATGCAAGTATCAAGGCTAAGAACAAAACAACCATAAGTTGGATTAGAGCTGCAATACAATAAGGCCAGTCTTGAGCTGTTACGTTACTAACGTCTTCTGCACAATGACGGAGGCCAACAATCCTCTCCGTGCAATAGTCTGCCCTCGTCGTTAACTATTTCTATAAAGCTTCATCCGTGATTATACAGTATTGATCGCAAAGTACAACTATCAAGGCTAAGAAAAACAAGCATAAGTTGGATTAGAGCTGCAATACAATAAGGCCAGTCTTGAGCTGCTACAGTACTAACGTCTTCTGCACAATGACGGAGGCCAGCAATCCTCTCCGTGCAATAGTATGCCCTCGTCGTTAACTATTTCTATAAAACTTCACCGTGATTATACAGTATTTTTCACAAAAGTACAAGTGTCAAGGCTAAGAACAAACAAGCATAAGTTGGATTAGAGCTGCAATACAATAAGGCCAGTCTTGAGCTGTTACAGTTACTAACGTCTTCTGCACAATGACGGAGGCCAACAATCCTCTCCGTGCAATAGTCTGCCCTTGTCGTTAACTATTTCTATAAAACTTCACCGTGATTATACAGTATTGTTCAAAAAGTACAAGTATCAAGGCCAAGAAAAACAAGCATAAGTTGGATTAGAGCTGCAATACAATAAGGCCAGTCTTGAGCTACTGTAATACTATTTTGTTGGGTACCGTGGCTTTAGGCCAACACAGCCGAGACTCCGGAGGATGTACTGGCGTCTGACTGCGATTGGTAATAAATTGTTCTAATTGTAAAAGTTTCATCTTGATTATACGTAACAAAGTACATGGAACATGAGAAAATGCACAGAGATACACCATAGGCCTAGAACTATGACATCTCGTGGTCAATCTTGTGCTACTAGTTCACATGAGGGCAATGATACTAAGGATATTTTCTGTTCTCGACTGTTGATTAAACAATTTTTTCCTATTTTTAACAGAGATTCATTACATCATGCACTTATAATTACATGAAACTAATTTTGGTATGTAAATATTTTATAACATTTGAACTTAAATGTTAAATTAATAACAAATTTTAAAAGGCAAAAATTTCAGACAAGAATAATTATTAATTTATTTAAATTTTTTATCGCTTTTATTTCCCTTAAAATTTACGAATTAAGCTAGTGTTACCAGAAAAATATAAATAAAGAAATAATAAGTAGGAGTTACGTAAGATATAAAAAATTGACAATACAATTTAAATAAATAATTAAGTTACATATGTCAAGTTTTATACTATTTTGGATAAAACATACTTTTCAACTGCCTACCGTATGAATATCCGCTATTTACGCAGCCATTTATTTTTCAATGCCGATACGAGGCGATTCTCAATATAATATATACAGTTATATAATATATTATAATAATATTAATCTGCCTCAATTCCCTTCCAAGTAGTTCTATGTTTAAATAAAACAGGAAACCCAGTGTTCATTTTTTAATTGTTGAGATCCTAGAACTCTTTATCATTAACACACTGATTTAATTAAACCTAGAAACAGGAGCCAAACCAAGAATTAAAAACATAACACAATAGTATTTTAACAAATAAATTCCATGTTCAACAATATTCAAATCAGAATATAATACGAAGAATATTTTTAAATGTTTACATAGAAATAAAAATGTATATAAGAAGGGAACTATTAGTAAAAATCAAACGATAATTATTTTACGATTTTCCAAAAGTGAGAAGCTAACATCACAAGATATGGATTTATCAGCGCTGGTAAATCAGCAGTGAATATCACCTACGTGTAAATTACGTTATCACACGTAAGCTAACAAAAACCAATCTATCATTACCTATAACCTAACGTAACATACACTAACCGTAGCTGAATAGGTGTAATGCGTTTACCTTGAGGAATGAGGTTTATCCGACAATCACGTAATCGTAAACTAGGTTCCCATTCCCTCTTAAGAATTATAGACTTACAAGTGCTAAAAAATTTTACAAAAAATATACTTCAATTTAGTATCTAATTAGGACTAAGCAATATAAGAATTTTATAGCGCCTCTTCGTAACGTTTAGCTCACTTCTGTTAACAAGTCAATTTTTGCGGGGATATTAAGCTCTCCACCGTATATACTATGGTTTAAATTATGCTATCGCATTATAAAGTACTTAGTCTGTATTAATACTAATAATTTGAATACTTACCATCACTCACATCTCTTTTACCAGGTGGCCCGTCTCCGGATTGCCCATCTGGAAAAGCGAACATAATTATCATTATCCTCAGAAACTGAAAATTTAATATTCTTACGGCGTCTTTTCGTAAAATTTAGTTCATTTCTGTTACCAAGACAATTGTTAAGGAGATATTTAGCTCTGCACTGTATATGTTATTGTTGAAATTACGCTATCATACTATAAAGTACTTAGTTTGTATTAATATTACTAATTTTAATACCTACCAAACCTCACATCTCTTTTACCAGGTGGCCCGTCTCCTGATTGCCCATCTGGAAAAGCGAACATATCATTATCCTCAAAAACTGAAAATTTAATACTCTAACAGCACCTTTCGTAAACTTTTGCTCAGTTCTTTTAACAAGACATTTTTAAGGAGATATTTAGCTCTGCACTGGGTATATTATTGTTTAAATTATGCCATCATATTATAAAGTACTTAGTGTGTATTAATATTACTAATTTGAGTACCTACCAAAACTCACATCTCTTTTACCAGGCGGCCCGTCTCCTAAATGTCCATTTTGGAAGGCGAACATTTCATTATCCTCAGCTGGTAGTTGAGAGGATGGGATAACCTCCATTAGGACCATGCAGAGAGTCACGAATAGCAATACAGACCACATCATGGTTTCACTGCAACAGACAGATCTATGTCGTAAGTAACATAATTGGAGTAAAAGCAGATGAAACAGGTCTGCGGTTGATGAGGCTCACGACTAGCACAATATACCACATCATGGTTTCATTGCGACACAGAGATATACGTCAATAATTTCAAAATGGGAGAAGTTGGAGCTGGAAAATGCACTGAGCTTGTTAAGGCTCTCATATCACCCCATAAATAACTTTTAAATAATTATGAAAAATCTTTCTTTTGTAATAATAAAGGTGCAATAAGTGGGCCATTTTTTAAAATGTCTTTTAACATTTTTACTATAAACTTAAAAAATATACAAGGAATCAATATGTATAATTTATATTATTCTAACACCAATTATTTTGGTCCAATTTTAAAAGCTGTATTTATGTACGCTTCAGAACTATCTGAAGCTCTGGTGTGCCAATTTAAAAGTTGAATGGCAGCAGATGACCAGTATCATGCAACAAATGCAAGACCAGAAATATTGTTTAATCTAGAAACTACTAATACAAAATTGAAAATAGTCATGTTGTTAGATATTCATGAAACATATTTTTATGTGTGTAACATATCTAAAACTTCACTTTAACTTTTGCATTCACTCAGTTCGAGATATATCGAAAAAATTAAGCTTTTACCTTTTTCTTATTAAGTGATGTTTGAAACACACACACACACACACACACACACACACACACACACACACACACACACACACACACACACACACACTATATATATATATATATATATATATATATATATATATATATATATATATATATATATATATTTTTAAATTGAGTCTTGTATTTATTCAAACAATATTTGTAAACAACTTAATTATGTGATTAGTTGAAAATTTAGGCATAAAGCTAACAAATCTAATTAATCATATAGTTTAAGGCACTTTAGGCTAACGCCTCAACACTAAAACCATATACTTCCCTTTATAAGCATTTACAGGAATTTATCATTCTGTAAGGATGTCCATTTTTAATGTAAGCCCTCCAAAAATAAGTTTCTGGTAAACTAGTAGTTGTAATTAATGTACACCCTGTTTACAGTATCAACTATTAAAAATAAAGTGGTAAGTTAGCTTATATTAACTTACCCAAAAACAGGGACTGTAGTTGATAATGAACGTCTGATTTTCACTGCTTTATATACAAAGATTGCACGTGTTTGTGTAGTTCATAATTATCTATGTCCCATTTACTGCAGTTCATCATCATTTATTCTCTATTTAAATATCTTACTACTAAAAAGCTATTGAAATAATAATTACTACTAAAAGTTGTTCAAGATCGTTCAGTTTTTTTTTCAATTGCGATCATGTGATTAATAAGTGAAACATTATTTTTAATGCCCACTTAAAGGTGAAACAGCAAATATATCGTTTCCTATTCTGAAACAGCAATTAGTAATTAATACAAAGGTTTATTGCTATGAAATGTGCAGTGGTAAGAAAGATACACTCAATTAAAATATAAAGATGCTCATGTAGGCAGAACGCTTACTGTGCTTATTACACCAGTAAACTTTTATTACTGAAACAGGTCTACATATATTTTTAATAGTCAATGCATGTACATATATGTTGTATTTTGGGTTACTATAACTTCAGAAAAATACTGATTAGACTGAACTTAACTATTAATAATTAACCCAAAATTATTATAAAGAAAGTAACCGTTACCCGAGGTGTCGCAAACAATTTACTTGGATTTGCACGTGTATCAGCCCTGTTTAGAGTGAATTATAGTTTCGACCCAAACGCTGTGTTTGCCTTGTTGGCACAATCAAGAAAATTGATCAAAAAGTTTATATTTATGGCAACAGTAATTGACTCTTGTCTTAGTATTTGGTCTATTAATTTGTATAAACTGCATCAGTATGATTTATTACATTGAATAATATAAAGTACTTCCTACGCATAATTATGAGATTAGAAAATCTTAAAAAAATTCCTCATTGGTTTCCTTTTTTATATATAATGTCTCTAAAACTCATCATCTTTGGGGTTTTTCATGTAAACAGGAAGCTCTCATAAATTTGTAGCGGATATGAGGATAAATAATATTTAGCGGATATGGGAAGAAATAAAATGAACCCAACTATATTACTTATGTTCTATTATTGAAATCATGGGGTACTTACAGTATTGAAGATTGTATTTCAGACATTGTACCAGTAGCGTTGCTTCTCAACATCTTTGTGGTATTTGAATAATATTTGAAAATATATCGAGCATTTACAGAAATACCAAATTTGTATTCATAAAAACACTTAAGAAAGTTTTAACCAATTTTATACAATTCTGAAGTGAAGGAATTGCTATTCATTGAACAATCAATGTTATTCGTGAATGTTTTAAATAACTTCGTATTAGTTTTTGGTGTGCGTATAACATTCCATGTTTCCCATGGACGTCTCTTAACATTTTTTATTAATCCATTTATGTTTATTCGCACGAGAAACACTTTACACTGTAAAGTTTCGAGCAATACGATTTAATTTCTACAATAGGTACTTTGTAATTTTTAAACATTTTTGGAATTAATTATTTATTTACAAGATTATTACATGAAACTTCTTTGTAAAATTAACATTTGGGTTACAAATAGATTAAATGTGACGGTTTGAGAACGTTTAACTCCAATTTCAAATGTTTAAAACTAAACGGCGCTAATTTAAATAACAATCTAATTATCAAAAAATGTTAAGATATTGAAACTCTAGGTTGCAGTAAAGCGTCTTATCAGAAGTTGTTTGAATCATTTCAAAAACTAGTATATCTAAAAAAGGAATATATTTTTAAGTAGTCGCACTATTGTGAAATATTAATATCAAAATAAAACTTATATAAAACGTGTTACATTATACTTGGAATAAATGCAGTAGAAATATAAACTTATTGCGTATATATTTATATTTTTATAACAATTTTTTGGGTAAGGAGTTACCTATTTTATTCTTTGAAATTTTATAAATTCGTTTTTCGTCATACATACATATAACCTAACTTTAGCTGTTACATTGCAGTGTAATAACTACCAATAAACGGGTATTTTTGGAAAAGCAATTCAATGGGAGCACACGATGCCCAGTGTGTGGGAAGCTTGGAGTTGCAATAAATCAATTTCAAGACAACAGCTAATCCCCTTAGCTAGATTAAGTACCACAACTGCGTACGCATTCTTAGTTCTGATCTTAAATAATAATATGAAAGTCTAGTATGATTTAACTCAGCCTAAATGAACAGTCTATCTTTTTTATTTTGTTAACATAATGTTTACTATATTATGTTATAATGAATAGTATTAGCTTCATAATACCTGATATTATTGTGCCACTAATGTTGTATAATAGTAGGCAAGTTCATTGCCGCACTTTCCACTTTAAGTTTCATTGCAAGTTTGACCATAAGTGTTAGACTTTTTTAAAACTTGAGTAAGAGGGTGGATTTCAATTCTCGAAACGTACTGTTATATTTCACAACATATATCAAGCAACGTCGAGCGTGACTGCTGCTTGGATGCGTGGCCGCTGAGCGATCCTGTGCGTGCAAGCAGCCCGCCTGCCCGGCCATTGGTGGTGGTTCGGAATTCATTTTTAAGCCGTTGACCTCCAATTTAAGTTTTATAGACGGCTCTTACAGGTTTAGAAGAGGATTGTCGTTTATAAAAAGAGAATTTGTAATATTTCTTCTTTGCTTTCCTTTTACAAATGTCAAAGGAACTAAACACTTTGTTGTAGTAGCGCCGATATTATATGACAACAGAATCAGACTGTAACATCTTTCATCCAGTAGCCAACTCGAAGGAACAGAATAGGAAATGAGACGGATTCGATTGTTTCCTGTACCATCAGTAAAGATGTATAATACAACGCTTTTAAAGAATATTTTGCTGTTTTATTGCTCTGGATGAATGCTGATTGTTCAGTTTATCTAACTTTATGGAATATTATTACCTCTGTAAATGTAATAAATGTTAAGTAAACTTGGTCATGAAAATTAGGTTTAGGTATGCATTTAATCCAACTTTTTAACACCATTTCATGTTCAAGGGGATTATCCTTGTACCTTCTTTTATCAGTTACTTAGATAACGCATAGAATATATTTAAAGTAAGTACTAATTTATGTCAAAAATAAGCAATGTTAATTTTGCAGCTGCAGTAAGTAAAACAATATAATACCCAATTGAAATATCTTAATTAATACATATGTGTGTAAACCACTATATACAATAAGTTGATATCAAGTTGGATAATATATGCATACTAAATAACTTTTAAGTTGGTTAGTATATTGAGCAACTGCCTAATAAATGCTTGTTTAAAAAAAAAACTAAACAAAATTAATTTCATTAAACCAACATGTAATGTATGTGTGGGTATGCATTTACATAAAAAGAGCCCATGTTAATGTAAGTACTTGTGTTTACGTAAATAAGCAATATTGGTAAGAAGAAATTTAGGTAAACACGTGAAACGTACGTACAAAAACTACTTAATATCCATGAAAACATCAAAGGACAGATAAATTACTTTAGATCATTCAAAGCTTTTGTTTTCAGAATTCATGCATGCAGTACGTAATACATCAGCTAGAATAAGTTCGGAAGGCTAAAACGAGGACCAAGACTATCATATATGAATTACTGTTATTATTTGGAGTTCCAAGTTTCTAATCATAGTATCTCTAGCTACCCAAAGCAGTTTTCATCCTAATTAATCACAGCAAAAAACACTGGAACAGTAATGTTAATGGTGTAAAAAGATTTTATCTTTGCATATGTTTTAATTTCACTATTTATTTTTCGTAGGTATTTTCCTTAACCAATGAATTGCATTTATAATTTTTATTTCAATACTTGTGTTTTGAGCTGTTTTTCATTCCGTCTATACCCATAGTGTACAGAAAGAATCGAATCCGAATTTAATACACAAAATCTTGAACTTCTCGGCCTTACTTCGTATTGTGAATACATATTTGCTAAAGTTTTTACAGTTTCATTTTAGTATTATTTCCTAAATTATATCTATCAAACATCTTCTGGCGATTTCTAGTAGTATAAGCACTGACCTTGAGTTGAAAACTGTTAAATGTAGCCATTTAAGAATATAAATGATCAAATATATGATCACTTCCGATATTAATATGGTCTTTAGTGTTCTAGTTATTAACTTACATAGAATCAACCACAACCATTTATATTTTATTGGCTTATATGGTACTTTAGGTCAATTATTAAGATGGTTAGTTTTAAAACAAATATTTAGGTGTACATTTAAGCGAAATTTAAAATATGTTATAAGGGGAAAACAGTGGTATTTATATAAAAAACCTGATATTTAGATTTTTCTTATTGCAAATTAAATATTTTAAACTGATTCTAGAACTCTATTCTTATATTTCAGGGATACGTATCCTTAGAAATAAGGTTCAATCAAAATATAAATTGCATTGACCATGTATTTTATGAAAGCGGCCGCTCACATAAAGCTGTCTATAACCAGAACAGTTCACAGTTTTGATATTTTCATAGAACATCTCGTCATTGAACAAGTTTTATTCCACGATGACTTACAAGAAGGTAGGATTATACCACACCACGTGTCACGTAACAGGCTTCGCTGAACTTCATGAAAAATGTAATGCCTGTTGCTTATGACAATGTCGAGATATCTTGCAGATATATTTAATTCCCCCAGCATACATATTATAAATTGCTTGAGCCTACTTAATAGCCCCTAATAGGTATCAATAATGCAATAGGTATGGACATGCACCGTCAAAGAACTTGCTCTTCTCTACGGAAAAAAGTTAATACATAATTTCTTTCATAATGCTACACGAGCTATTTTCATAGCTTTTGTAACAGTAGTTACAAAATACAAGTTTTGGTCGGGTAGTAATATTTTCTTGTTACCGTGTTAATAATGTTTATGTACATACTTGTCCTTTGAGCTGTTTTTAATTATATCTGTACCTAAAAAGTACAGAAAGAATCGATTCATAATACAGTTCGTTAAGTCTCCCACTCTACATCAAGTCAAGTCAAGTCGCTGTGACTGTGGGGGGGGGGTGGATCCCCCACATCTTTCAAGGCCTCTGCCGGTTAGGCTTTTGCCTTGTGTCTCGAGGGTCATAGCCCTAGTAGCTTTCGCTACCTGTCAGTGGGGTGAAGTGTCGTGGTGCAGTCGAAGTTGTAGTCGATGTCATCAGTCATCCATAGGAAGACGTAGTTGGGGGACCTCCTGGGCGCGAAGCTCACGGATGTGATCCCACGGTGAGGACTCTGCAGCTTCCTCAAGGATCGATGTCAGGCCTTCTACGAAGCTCCTGATGGTAGGGACGTTGGACGAAGCCCTGACTACGGTGTTCCTCACGAACCAGGGCGACCCAGTGGCCCGCCGGAGACACACTCTCTGGACAGCGAGCAACTGCCTCCTTGCGGTCTTGCAGGTGAGGTGGTACCATGCTGGGGCCGCATATGTGAGCACTGGTCGTATCAGAGCCGTGTAGAGCAGGACCTTCGTCCTGGTCGTTAACTTCGTGGTGTTGAGCAGGGGCCGATGCTGCCGAAGCCCTTCCTCGCTTGGCCACAGATCCTCTTGACGTGGGGTGTGAAGGTCAGCTTGGAGTCCAGGAGTACCCCCAGGTACTTGACTGAAGTACTCCACATCAACACTATTTATATTACATATTTGCTATAAATTTCAAATTTAAGGGGAGAATTAATTCCTAAAAGATATCTATCAGATATTTTTCTGGCAATTTCCAGTAACATAAATATAGACTTTGACTTGAAAAGGTTTTGTGATTGCTGGTTAACAATTAAACTTGTAAACAAAGTATGCCTATGCATTATATTTAATAATTGTCTAAAACTGTGTTGACCAGTTTTGATAGACATATGGTCTATAATGTTCGAGGTCTTCACGTAGTTATTGAATTTAACACCAGAGTTCTATCGCAGTACATGATATAGTATATAGTCTATAAAAGTGGTAAATAAAGAGAAATGCTTTTATTTCCAAATCACTTTACGGATTTTACTTTTCAATGTAACTGATTATTATTTTATATCTATTTCATGGAAAACTATAATGAACCATTGTGGTGAATAATGTATCAGCTGAAATTTTAAAATGTGAGATCACTCTGCAGGAATGAACTATTACCATATTGACCTTAGTATGAATGTTAGTTAATATTGTGAATTGAATGACAGTATTAATAAATCCTAGAAACCGCTAAAATGTTAACGTTTAATTGCCTTAATAAATATTTTAAGTTAGGATCTTTTGGTTTTCTTAGGCGTCGTGAGGAGGGATTGGAGCAGGTAAGCATTGTACAGAAGACAGCATGGTTTTGTAAAGGCCTGGGATTTTTCATAGCTTAAACTGGAAGAGAGAGTCTAATACTCACAATTAATAAAACTAGGAAACCTGACCCACTGTTATACAAAAACTGGTTAGTTGTTAAGCAACTATTTAGTTCTACAACTGTATGAATTTTAAACAAGTTTACAATTAAGTAGAAAAAGTGGTATTTCTATTTTTGGCATTTATTTTTTTCTTACGAATTAAAGGTTATAATTAGTTTGGGTACTAATACATATCCTTAGCAATAAATGTACTAAATATATAAACTGCACTGACCATGCACTTCAAGACAGGTACTGCTCACATAAAATTATGTTCAACATGATCAGCTCTCAGTTTTTATATTCTCAGGGAACCTCCAGTCATTGAACATGTGTTACCCTACAATGACTTGGATTAAAACAAAATGCAAATACGCTATACCATATCACGTTACACGCTTCACTGATGTTGCATGCAAAATTTAATGTTAATGATTCATTTTATTGTTGAGATGTCTTATAAACATTTTTGTATCCTCCAAATTCGTGTCACTATAAAAATTATACACAAGATTGGTTGAGAATATTGAAAGTTTTTTTTTAAACAGCCTTTGATTCTTGCATATCTTAGTATTGGCATATTATAGCATAGGTTTATTGGTTTTGTGGTGAAGGGAATCTTTATAAATTGTTTGTTTTAAATTTTAAATCATTGAACGTGTGGCTTATCAATCACAATTAAAGTTTTATGGAACTGTTTGTAAGAGTTATTTTTCTTAGATTTAAACAATTATAACTAACCTTTAGATACCAATAACATTTATATCACCTTCAGACAACTATATTGCGTAATTAAACTGATTTTAGCTATATTTTAATTTTTTATACACGCTTACCAAACGCTAAATTTCATAGTTGGGCTTATGTTTGTATAGCTACTATAAATTGATTTATGGAAAATTATAACTTTTAACCTTTCATACTCTTCCACTTTGAGTCCCACGAAAACTAAAGCAAAGATGTTTTTCTGACTTAAGATAAATTCCTCTAACCCTTCAAAAGACAAAGCAGGTTTATTGGCTAATACAATGTAAATTGCCATCTTACTACTGTTAGAAGATAAAGTATTGGATTTTCAATGATTTTCTTATCTGATAAGAAGGCAATAAACGTTGATCTTACTCAGAAGTATTTATATAGTCGGTAACAGATGTGTACCAATTTATTTTGTTCTATGCGTCTTATTCTACGCCAGATAAAAACTGCAGGTATCCCAGCAACATTCTTTTTTATGTCACTAAAAATTCTTAACGCTCACAAATTCTGTCGGTAGATATTTTCTCACTTTAGATGCAAGGTGTCAAATACTCGTACATTGGGTCCTTTACCCATGCTTTAAATTGGCTCGTGCATTGAAGAGGGTAATCAATACATAATTTTCAAAATATAAACATCCCATCCATATTGCGTAGTGAAAATTATCTATCAAAACATTAGAATATAGTCATAGGAACGCAATAAAAATGGTAACAGCTGCGTTAAACCCGTCCTTGTAAAGATGGCTATTCATTCAAATTTTTGTTTTCGTGCTAGAATTCGTTAAAATATTACTTCATAATTACTCAAAATAGCTTATGTTACATGTCTTATATGTATTTAATAATATGTAGTATTAAAAAAACGTAACTAATTATAATTGTAGTTTACAATGGAATATAAATTTAAATGAATATGATGATCTCATTTCTTTTATAAGTAATAAATTATGAAATAAAAACAGCAATTTCTAAGAAATTAACTAAGAAATGTACTGTAGCACGCCCGCTGTGATGGGCCTGTTACATTGTAACAGACAACGTCCTGTCCGCTAGGTATGACTGGAGGAGCCGGTACAGGCTGACGTCTAGGGAGACAGCGGTGGTAACAAGTCTCGGGTTATGTTTGTCGGTGAGATCGGAAGACACTCTAGTTACTTGGAGGGTGGTGGGGTGGCCCCGACGGAAGACTTATTGTTCATAACGAATCTGCTGGTGGAAATCCTCGGGGAATCGGGCCAGAATGAGTCGCTCAAGGGTTTTTGTCAGAGAAAGAAGCGCGAGATTGGTAGCTGTCAGGTAGGGTTTTGAGTGGTTTTAGAGTGGCTTCGGGAAATAGAAAAACTTAGCTTGCTTCCGGGGTTTAGGAAATTGTTTCAAGTGTTCGGAGGCAGAATTTGAAGATAAAGGTGAACCATTTCACGACCCGTTCTGGCAGTCTTCTGAGTGCTGGGGTACCAAGGTGGTCAGATCTTTACGCATTCTTCGGACAAAGACTTGAGAAGGGTCCAGCGACTTCAGCTTCAGTAATGCCAGAAAATTCTTCGGTTTCTTCACATTCGTTCTGGTTGGTTCCTTCTACGAAGCCCTGCACTAATCAAGAGTGTTCTGAGTCGCGTATCTGGTGGTTGAGACGTGCTGGGACCGAAGCCCCTCGTTCCCACCTCCATCCCTGACACAAGTCTGTGACTTATTTGCCAGGCCTCTTGCCTTCTCCTCTTCTTTCTTCTATTCGGCCTTCGGCCACTTAATCCTCTTCTCGACACTCTTGCTTGTGTCTAGCCTAACAGCACGTCTCCCCTCATCTCACCGCCCCTGTGCGATGAGAATCAGAGAACGAGTCTCCATGGTGCAGGTGAAGACCTCAACCTTCTACTCTGCCGTTTACATCAGCCTGGTTTCTCCTTGGATGGGCCGAGCAGTCCTCTTATCGCTTCTGAGGGTTCGGGCGATCCGCCAGATGGAGACGTTGTCTGTGCTGAGAGTGTCAACAAACATCCTCCGGCAGCTCTCTCCTTGTTGTTGCAGCAGATTAAAATCCAAATGTTTTAAGATTCGTTCATACAAACAATATGAAATGTGTAAAGATTACTATGAGAATTTACTTAAATATCTCTGAGAGTCATCTTTCAGGCATTTTATAGTAGTGTAAATGTTGAAAATAATTTTATATTAGGGAATGTTATCTGAAAGGATTAAAATTCATTACGTATTGCGTTAATGTGTTTAATCTCAATCATTTCTAAAAATTTTCCGTAAAAAATATCGTTCTTAACAGATAAACGAGTCAAGAACTTTTTAAGGAACAAAATGGGCCTTACTCTCTGTTCACTACGGGAAAATATCAGTTGTCGGTAACTGCTGCCACCCATACTTTTTACCTGCCTCCATCTTGTCTTGTTCAAGACAATGTTTGTACTGTAAGATTTGAAGCCCTTATTTGGATTAAAGTGAGTTCCAATACAAAGACCATGTTCAAGATATCAAGTAATAGAAGTATTCAATCTACAGCTAGTTCACTTGAAGCTGCAGGACTCTGTAGTAATAATTGATAAAACCCTTTATAACTGAATGTTTAGCTGCCTGACTGGGCCTTGCTGGACCGTTTATTGATCAGGGTTGGACTGAAAGATAAGTGAGTTTAATTTCCCGAAACTCGAGGCTGTTCGTTGTACTTGTCAATGCTTGGTCACTAGGCTAGAAAGGATATACAACAAATCTTGTGTTGGTGATTATAAAATTATAATAGAACGTCTCTTTCGTGGGAATACACATGGAAAGTTTTATTTAAAGAATCCAGCTAATATGTTCATAATAGAAGTACACATCTATATTAACTTATATCTATGGAAACAAGGAAATAAAATTTGAAAAATATGTTTTGGATTGTTTAGTATATTCAAAAATCGTTCTAATCCCCCCGGAGAAACCAGCACCCCGGAGAACCACCGAACATGGAACAGGATGTGAGGCTCAGAGAGAGGATCAGGACCAGGACCTTCAGTAAGTTATTTTTGTTGTTCATAGTTTCTGCTCTCACTATCTCTTTCTAGTTCAGGAATTATAACGGTTCAGATAAAAATGTGTATTTACTTTAATTTCTGGGTTCCAAATTCACTAATGGCGTAAACTAATAGATTTAAGATCTTTTACTTTTAAGCTGAAGGTTACTATACGTTTCGATGCTACTCTTTATTTCTTCACATAAAAACTCAAAAAAATGTATTGAATATATCTGGTACAAGATATGACTCATACTAAAGGGATGTAAGTTCAAAAAGATCTGAAAGTGAGAACAGTTTTAAGTATGTATATTTAGAGAGCCTAACAATAAGTAGTCTTTCTAAACTCTTGTTCTTCCAAGAAACTGGCGTTTAGTTTATCTGAAGATGTGTGCTGATTCATTTACAATAAATAATGAAAAATCATGTATCTGTTAGCTGCAATACAGTAATCCTTATGTAAATATTTACTTTCCCCAGAGGGTTCATTTCTGGCTGGTTTATACCTTCCAGTTGAACCCACATTGGTTACTGCAAAAACCGATGTGTCACTTAAATTTGGCCAACATGATAGATGTCCAAGACCAGGACATCAATAACCGCAAAATTCGAAATTATAGAGCACAAGGGTAATTCTGTAGGTCTAGCCTACTGCGGGAATTGATTGGTGGAGTTTGTAGCGTTCGTTCCCTAAGAGTCAATGGTTCATTCCAGACTAGACATAAGGGCGTGCCTCCCCCTACCTGTTTGATTGGATATGATGGTTTAGAGCTGGCTTTTCTTTCTTACGGGGAGTCATGACTTAAAATTTAGTGCCCTAATTTTTTCCTCTTGAATCTCGACAGAAGCTGGCCCCTACACCCAACCAAAATATCCTGTCACTCTGGAAGCAGCGCCAAGGACCTTATATGACTAATTGCAATTTTCTAAGCTTCTTGCCCTAAGAGAACAATAAATCATTTACTTACATCTGTAAAAAAATGTGCATTTTACTATACAAATTATATCCTATTTTTTCATTTCCTTATCCAGCTACTTAAAAAACAATTCATGATCTACTCCAGTGGTCCTCAATTGATCCTATATTTGAAAGGAAACAGAAGAGAAACAGGATGACCTTGTGTGATTTATGGTTTTAAATCCTTTCAGTATTCTCAGTGTGCAAAAAATATCAGTGTACAATTATTTTCAATGCAAAATGCAAATGATTTAAGATTCTTTATTACATATTTGATAAAAAGTGTAAAGATTAAAAAGAGAATTATTTACATAAATGTGTCAGAGACATCTCAAGCAGGTTCTAACTATCTTGATGTCTTTTCCTTCCTAGAACTTATCGTCTTGAAGGTACACCAACATCTTAGTATAGTAAAACTAACTACAATGTTTAGATAAGGATCAATAAATGAGTTACTTTAATGGTTTACAATTCAAAGTATTTTCCCTAACTATTCTTCTCACCCAAAATGGCATTCTTGTTTTGGAATTATTAATCACAACAAACAAGCCGTCTCTATTTGATTATAACGCGTTTACAATTAATAGGATTTTATTCTTTATTGAAGTTTACAGTTTTTTCTCTTGCTTAGTGTTTATTATCTTGATCAACAAATAATTTTCTTGTGTTTTTGGGCAAATAGAAATAGCTTGTCATTTATGATATTAAATCCCTTCACTACTCTAGTTGTACAGAAAGAATCAGTTTCCAATTATTCTCCATAACTTTTGCAAGAGTTTTAAGATTCGTTCATACGAAATTAAGAAAATCATCAATCATAACATTATTAGTAATAATTAATTGTAAACCGAAATCACTGTACATTAAATTTAGGTTTGACAACTATCGGGGATAAACCACTCTACTTATTAACTATTGGAGCTACAATAATAATTAGGCAAAAATTATCGTTTATTTCTTTGTTTACAAGTATAAAACAAATACAATTATTTGTACATTAAATAACAGTATATTAACTATGATAATTTAAAACTTTTTACTTATATATGTAAAAGTAATCTGATAAGAATCGGTAAAAGGTAGTAGTAGCCATGTCGCAAGTGAAAGTAACAACTGAAATAAAATGAAACAGGTGAAACAACGGAGTTCATATTGTTATAAGTTTCTATCCATGGAAACAGAGTACAAGTATTTCTAATTTTCGATGAAATCAGAAGTGTTGTTTACAAAATTCTTTAACGTCATACTACGTTAGGTTGGAAAAGCATGTCCAGGAACAGGTTAGATGGACAGAGTTTGTTAAGGGCAAGGCCTTTTTCATAGTTCAGTTTAACTTTCAAATCGTCCAACACGCAAGACGTCAGAAACTCACCACCAGGAGGAGTACGAGGGCGAAGACAATGATTGAGACACGGCCTTACAGATGAGTTAATTTAATTAGTTAAGAATCAAAGTTTCTGTTCTCACTGTTCTTCTTAGACATATCTGTTTACGAGTTTTAGCGATTTTCCTCACAGAAAGAAAAACTAAAACTGTTGGAATCTAAGTATAACACGTATTCTGTTAACAGGATTTAATCTTATAGGGAACTTACAATGGACTTTTGTCGTGAAGATTACATTAATCAACAATATTAAGGTTAGTATACTTTGTATAAAATTTAGAAAAAAACTTGTTACTTGGCGCTTTTAATGCTTTCAGTGCTCTAAATGTACAGAAGAAATCACTTATCATTGTCTTTATAAAAAAATTAAAATGATTTAAGATCCATCATAAATATTTCATAAAGAGCGTAAAGATTAATTACAGAATTATTTTCTTAAATATGTCTAAGGGTCATCTTTCTAGCATTTTTAAATATGTAACAAACTTTGAACTTAGTGAATGCTGGTTGACTTAGGATTAAAATTCGTAACTTATTAACGTTTAGTAGTTTAAAATAAACATTTTTAAAACAGTATTGTGAAGGTTTCAAGAAAAAAACTGTATATATTTTTATCTACTTAATTTTTTGCTGAGATTACAACCCAGAGCACTCATCAATTTCACAAGAGAAACGAAATGAAGTTATATAGTCATAGAAATAATTCAACTCATAATAAGAACTTGTGATTTAGGATTTTTAATTCTTTCAGTACTCTAAGCGTACAAAAAGAATCAGTTTATAAGGCACAGGCGTTGAAAAATTCCAATCTTTCTGGCAGGCAGGCATCGGGTAGGCTGGGGCTTCTTGTCCCTTCTGAGGTAGCGGCTCTGCAACAAGCAGAATGGCTACTGGTCATGTGTTCGTCTAGCCCCAAGTGGGGCTATTGTTGCGTTAAGTCGTGGGGAGTTGTTAATTGTGTAGTTTTAAATTTCTGCCGCTTTCGAGTAGACTGGTTGGTCTGTGTAGTGAAGTGGTGTGTCAGTTGGTTTTTGTTATTTTTCTTTCTTCTAGGGTGAGTCATCTAGTAATGATTTTCCACAGGTATAACGGCTTCCCTGGTTGCCCACTCACGGATGTGTTTTCCCAAAGTGATTCAGCTGCCGCTGAATACATGGCTCTCGCCTGACCTGTGATGTATTCATGCAGGCTAGGTATTTCTGCAGACCGTAGGACGACCGTGTTCCTGACGAACCATGGTGTGTTCTGGAAGGCTTCTAGTGCCTTCCTGATCGTCTTGGAGGTGTGTGGGATACCAGGCCGGAGCCGCGTGTGTCACGATAGGGCGAACTATCGTGTTTTAGATCAGCAGCTTCGTGTCGGTAGGTAGTCCCGGAGTGAGGTCTCAGTAGGGCCGACAGCCCTTGACGGGCGGCCATTCCAAGGAGGATCCTCCCTTAGTCGGCAAGCCCAGTCGTAAGAGTCCTGTTGAGGACGACTCCCAAGTATTTGGATGGACTTGGTCCCACCTTAGTTGGACCCCCTGCAGGTGAATCCTCTCACGCTGTGCTGTGGTATTGTTGGTGTTTTGTCAAGCAGATAACCTTGCTCTTCTGCGTATTGATCCTGGCATTCCACTTCCTCAGTTAGGGGTCCAGTTGTTCCATTTGTCGGCTTCATGTAGACACATTATTGACGCATGGAGGCCGAATTACTGTAGAACAGTGCGTCGTCAGCGTAGAGGAGCGAGGGGCATCCTGGGAAATGACTGGGATGTCATTTTTGTACCACAAGTACAGCACTGGGCCCAGTAAAGATCCCTGTAGCACTCCCGCGGTGTTGGGCCAAAAAGGACGACACGGCCTGTTCCATAGTGACAGAGAACGTTATGTCTGCCAGGTACGACTGTAGGAGCCGGAACATACTGCCTGGAAGAGGACTGTGAGCCAACTTGTACAAAATCCCTTGATGCCAGACGCGGTCAAAGGTTCTTGCTGACATCAAGGGAACTGCGGTGGTGACCAGCCCTTGGTTGTGGGTGTCAGTGAGGTGTGAGAAAACTATAGTCAGTTTGAGGGTGGAGGAGTGACCCTGAATGAAACTGTATTGATCTTTGCGAATTTCCCGTGTGGAAGTCCTCGGGGAAGCGGGCCAGAATGAGTTGTTTGACAAAGAAGGTAGGAGTTAGATTGGGCGATAGCTGTCGGGTAGGGTAAGGTTTTTGAGTCGGAGGCAGGAGTTGAAGAGAGAGGTTATCAATTTCACGACCCATTCTGGAAGTCTTCTGAGCGCTGGGGTGCCCAGTCGATCTTACTCCCGGGGCCTTCTTCGGGCGAAATCTAGCGAAGGCGCTTGCAACTTCAGCCACCGTGATGGTGGGCAGTTCGTCCGATTCTTGCTGATCGTCATGGTCGGTGGCCTCCAAGAAGCTCTCCACTTTACTAGAGTGTTCTGGGTCGTCTATATCATGGTTGGGAGAGAACTGAACCTCCGTGGTGTCGGCGAAGACATCGGCCTTCTCCTCGGCTGTGTAGACCAAGTCGCTCTGTTCTTGTATGATTTTACACATCACCGCCATACTCGGTGATCCCCTTTTAATTTTTTTCTTTACAAAAACAATAACCAAGACAATAATACACATTTAAAATTTTGGAAATTGTGCGTAGCAAGATTTTATTTACAACAAAATTGAAACTGTAATTAATTTATGGGAAAATGGTCCTTAAATGATGACATAAAATTTAATTTTATTGATAACAAATATAAGAAAATTGTAATAATAAATACTTTGTGATTTAAACACCCTCATAAAAAACTCTTAAGAAATGTATAATTCTGAAAATTCCTCTATCTTCTCGATTTTCAATCTAAAACGCACACTACAAAATAGCCGTTTCTTAAAGCCTTCACAAGCAAAAAGTTGGGTTATTAAGTATTTATCGTTAGATTAAAAATTAAAAAAAGAAGTAGCCAAACACAAATGTACAAAGGTCGAATATCTCGCCCATCAAGGATAAAGGTTTGTTTATGCTTTAAAATAACCTTAGTTTTTGAAAATGTACCTAAATGGTAGTACCCGTATTTTTTAAGTTATAACCACAAGTAATTAATACTTAGTATTGCATCATACCAATATTTTAGTCAGTAAATGCATTGCGTTGTTCGTTGTGCTCTTAGATGTTACAAATAAATGCTAAGATATTTATCATTTCACTATATAGTCTGACCTATTATACATATATGGCATTTATCGCGTGTACATGATAAACTATCTTGCTAACTTGTTTCTTACATAAAAAATGTTTAAACAACATCCTTTAATTGGTTCATTCAATCATATAGTTAATTTATAAATTTGAGTCTAATTTCTTAATAACTAGATTTAGTTAGCTTATAATGATGTAATACCTTTACATGTAATACCTTATCTAGATTGCTTTAAATCATAATTTGAGATATTATACTCATTTATAAAACTTCCATTCTCTCAAGGCTTCGTAGGGATTTCATTACTAGCGTATGATCAAAAAACAGTAAATAGGATTCTCTAACAATTATTTACCTGATACGCCTACATTATATGTAATTAATAATATGTTCAGTGTCTCTACTCTACTTTGAGGTATTATATTTATTATGAGGCACGATAATTTTACTAATTCGTAAGGCATTTTTTGCTATTGTATGATGATGAATCGACGTACTTTATTATCGCACAATGCGACTTTATTGCCTATTGAGACACTCACCTATTAAATATGTTTTGTGGAAATGCTCAACAAGCTAAATATAAGAATAGTATAATATATAATATGCAAATTGGTTTAATATTTCATTGGTGCTATATATATATATATAAATACCATATCGTAATGACATTATTTTTATCTTAATACGACATTAGATGTTTATTTACTGATATAAAAAATGGAATACATTGCGTTGTCTTATATGGTTAACAGCGAAATGGTATATTGTTAATTTTAAATTTAAATACATGTTAAAATTTTAAATGAAATATAAATTTGATAAAAAATATTTAAGGAACACCGTAAAATACAAATGCGCATGTTTCCTTTGTACCTAAGTAAATGGACAAATCATCAATCAAATGGATCAAATTGAGTTAAATCTGTCCGGTAAGCTTAATGTGACTATTACACATAAAAAAAGTTTCGTTTTATAATATAAAATTAAATACGATTATTGATAAATTATAGTTATGTTATTTGCTGAAGTATTTTTTAAATTTAAATGTACATATTATAGAATAATTAACAATAGTATAAAATGTCATGACGAATAGTGTCCCTGAATATTGTGTTTAAACAATAATAATGTAGAACATAAATCAGAACTTGAGTCGGGGGACAACCCTCATTAAAATGTTTATAATTATGTTTTATTCACACGTTTGACTCATTGAATAAGATTAATACCCCAAACCCCAATCAATGGTATGTGATGGGGTAATAATATAATAAACGTTCTGTTTAGTATTAGTAGTAGTCGTGACGTCAGCAATACAAGGAGACAGGTGAGACGTAAGCAGCAGTTTACATAAAGTTTTATTTTATATCCATGGAAACAACGTGGCATTGATATAATTTGATGTTTTTAAATAATTCTAAAGTGTTATGTCGCCACAATTTTCAAACTTTGTACAATTCACAACAAGCCCCGGAAATACCACTAGGAACACAGCGGGACAGCCAGAAGCAGGACCAGGATCAGGATTTACCTGGATGAGTTACGTTTAATTCTTTATTAATCAAAACTATTTTATTCCCTATCTCTCGTTATACAAAGCGATATGTGTCCTATTTTTAAAGACTATTAATCACAGCTCAAAGCACTGGAACTGTTCATCGGTATTGCTAACCGTAATACAAATATTTTCGGAATTTTAAAACTGTTTTATTAAAAATATTTATATATCCGTTTATGAGAAACATTTTTCAACTTAACATTTTTATGGAAATCTTTGTAGAATTTTTAGAAAGCAAGATATTTGTAATGAAGTGAAATTAGTTAATTCTTTTAATTTAATATATAAATACGATCAATTCTTTTTCATTAGTAAAAGTTAATAATTTAAATTCAGTTCCAAAATGTTTTGCACATAAATATGTTCTAGAAGTTTTATCTCATTCTATTATTTACTGAAATTCACGCCAGATCTCTCTTCCACAGTACAAGAGGAAATAAAGGGTCTATTAAAATTATGCAGTGTTAAAAATGTCTAATTAAATTCCAAAGTTACATTTAAATATTGAATTTTATCTTTATAACTAATAATAATTTAATTACTGCTTCAAGATTAAATATAAATATATCGTTTTGGAGAATAATGCTTGAGATAAAATTGAGGGGACACCCTGCTGGATTGAACCCTCGCCTGAATAACCGAATCACACATCTTTGAAAGCAATGAGATCTTTACAACAGCATCAGTGCATCTTTAAACTTGTTAGAGAATTTAAATTTTTATTGAATTATTAAAACACAATATTCGTTATTAAAGTTTAGTGTATAATACAATATCCTCTACATGCAGTTTACGCGTACTAAAATTAAGATGTTACCATGTATTTAGTAACGTCTCCTGAGCGAAGGTTCCTTCTATACTCAGAAAAAAATAACTTAAAATATAAAAATAGTTCTTAGCATTATTTTATTTTTAATATAATTTCTATTAAATGGGTCGGTTAGTGCAGAAGTTTAAAGCCAATTCGCTTAGTATTATGCACACAACCTGGATATCGCTAGACAAATTTACCCTAAAAATAAACCAATCAATGCTTCTGCCAGTAGTTGTGGAGCTCGAAATAGGAGAGAAAAAAGGGTGAAAAGTAAGAATTTTATTTTTCTCTGCTTAGTACAACTAAAAACCAGTTATACGTGAATAAATGTTCAATCAATGTCAGCCAAACATCATATACAGTCAGAATATTGTTAAATTAATATTGTCTGATTGTAAATAGCTGTTATTTATGTGTATCTTGATCAGTTTTAATTGTGGTAAGTCAAGGAAAATATTTCTCGGATAAAAATAATTTTTGATGATTTCCATGATTTTCGATACTGTACGATTTCGACTTCCTCTAAGTTTACATCAGCTGAGGATACATATCATTATAGTTTTAAATTTTAAATTAAACCATATTGTCACTGAAATAAAACTTTGTATGAGATTTAAGGAATTACCAGGATTTGTTATTATAGTGTAGTACAATGATATATGGAAGCTGTCTCCAATAGTAAGTTAGTATTTATTATGTAGAGGTTATCATGTATGAATGTTACACTGGCTGGGAGTTATAACAGTTTGTCACATCAGCAATAATACTATCAACATTTCACACTACATCAAATAAAAGTTGAAGGGTTCGATATATTTACGCCTTTAAAAACACACATACATTACTTTGTTCATGATCAATGAGGATTAAATGGTTACAGTAGGATTAAGGTTATCAAAGACTATAACTTGAGAAGATATAAAATTGCATTTCTGACTATCTGTATGTTCGCACGTCATGATATATAGAACGTTAACAGACATATATACTTCATATTTTAAATTTCTTTTTATATCTGTGTCATAGGGATAAACCATGGAGTATGTCACTTGATGGGATTTGGATGAGTGTTAGCGAAAAGTTTTTAATTGTATGTATGGATGATTATAATGACGATGGGTAAATCGCAAACTAAGTAAATTGGTAGAGTACTGCAAACAATTACGGTATTTTAAAATGTGGTATACTTACTAAAATATCGCAATGTATTTTGAAATATAAATTAAATAGACAGACAGGCAGGCAGACAACCTTACAAAGAAATGTTTACATCACCCCACTCAGGCTAAAGAAAACCTAAAACAATATTCTAAGTGATAGGTTTAAATCATGGATATATGGATGGATGCACCATAAAAAACCCATTATTGTCTATGTAAAAGAATAGTTTTATCTAGCACTTAAAATCAACGTATGTAATATTTTACAAGAATCTTACATACGTATATTATATCTTACATACGAATCGTATAGGTAAAACGGTAGGTATCTAAGTAAAATATTAATTTTTATATCGCATTTTATTATTAAAATAAACTCAGCAATCAGAGAAGCACTACAAGTAACACGATGCAATGGCCAGAGGCGGGACTAAGACTAGAACTCACATGGCTGAGTAAGTTTTAACATTTAGATATCACGATTTCCCCTCTCACTATTTCTTCTTAACCACAGCATCCTAGTTTTAATTTTGTATTGATTGGTTGATTATTTCATTCAAATTCTTTCGAATTATTTAGGTTTGTAAATGTTAACGATTTTTACTTCATTTATCAGTATAGGGAAGATATTAACCTTAGTTTTAGCTGTTATTAATCCTCTCTGTACCAAAAGAAACCAGGGAGAATAGGTGATCAACAATATTCCTCGTAAAAAATCATTACTGATTTTTTTAACTCTCATGTAGTTTATAAAAAATATACAGCTGTTTGTGAGAAGTATTTCTTCAATTATTGTTTAAAGCAATATTTTTAGCGTTTTAGAAGGCTAAATATTGAAAATTAGTTGAAAATAATATGTTCTAGCATGCTAAATTTGTATTGTCTTACTAATTCATTTTAAATGTTAAAAACTCCATAATATCAAATACATTGTTTTAAAGGTTTGTTAGAAAATATGGTCTATACAATTTTCCTCATTCGGTTGGTTACTAAAACGTACACTAGAGATCTCTTCTTTTGTAGAATATATAGAAAATATCCTATTGAAATGATAAGTAAGGGAGATGTAAAATTATATTTCTTTGTCAACTTTAAATATTTTTCATTCTCATTATTTCCCATAATTAAAGTTGTTTCATGATTAAACAGAACGAGTCTTTGTCGAGAGCATTGCATCTCTATAATTCTAACTTCTAAATCGACTGGGCAAACTGGTCTAAACCCTTGCGATAAAGGCTATAGTACTCATTTCTTTACTGTAAATTAAATAAAAGTAGTAACTTAATAATAACTCACTATAGACTTTTCATTTTTCCTTTATTACATATTCTCAGTCAATGAATATGGTAATGGTGTTTCGGGACAATCAGCAATGTGCTGGACTGGACTAGTATACATGAACTTGTACTAAACCGTTTCTGATATCTCATTACGATCTTTTATCAATTTTACATCACTGTACGTAACGTTTCTTTAAGTGGAACTGTACTAGTTTATTAAGATAAAGTTAAAACTGGAGACTGACAATAAACTGTACTCTAAGAAGGACAGCGGGAGAGACTTGTAAGAAAGTTTTCGCGTCAAAACTACATCTAGCCCTGAATTATCAATACAAAGCACACAAATTATTTTATACACATTACTAAAATACATGTATTAGTATACAATCCTATCCAGAAAACGTTGTCCTTAATAATTTTCTAAGCTTAGTTTTAAATATAGCACAATATCAACATTCCTGGTATGTTCAGGAAGACCATTAAACTAATGGAGGCTGGAATACGCGAAGCCCCTCCTCTCCACTTCAAGCCACAACTTAGGAAAGTGAAGCTTCTCGTCCTGGCGGCTGCTTCGTTCAGGCACCTCCCACGGTACAAGAACCTCTCGACTAGGTACTGTGGCTCTTCAATCTTGTGTACCTTTATTACTATTAATTTTGCTTCTATTGTGTTGTATATTGTTAACATCACTAATTCTATGATAATAACCTTTGAAAACTCATCAACCTCAAAATATTTTATTATTTCATTTCAATGTGAGGAATGCAATTGTTGGCGAGGTTAAAGTAGAGCATGACGTGGGGTAAATATCCAGATATTTAAAGTAACTGTGTTAAGTGAACGACAGTTTGCACTCTTACTTGCTGTGATTGTTTTAAATTTCGGAAAGGAAAAATAGTTGAGTTCACAAAGACGATTAATGCTATAATTTTTTGACTAACAATAATTTATCTTCAAAACATTGTAAAAATCAGAAAACGTCTAACGTAATAATCTCCCTGTTCCAAAGTTCTCAATGTAAAATATTTTTAATGTAATGCATGATTTAGGGTATTCCCAAATAAATATGATTTGCAAGCACTGGATATTATGGGTGCACAAAGGACGAATAATACCTTATTATAGATTTCTGGAATAATATTAAATGATCAATTCGCCATCATTTTTTGTTTGAAGAAATATTTAACTTAACACACTATTTGTAACGCATTTATTTTCATCATAGTTACGGTTAAAGTTCAATATTAATGTGATGCAAGAAGTTGACAATATTTTTAGTTTTATTGTTGAAGTTCCACAACGATATTTATAACCGGCATCACTAATGAAATTTCTAGGAATCCAATCTTCAATACTGTGAGTACGTGAGGATATTGAAAACAGCATATTTGTAATATCGAATTTTTTTCATCTTATTCGCTTTAGGTCGATGAGAATTCGCTGTCGGTTTTGCTGTTGTTTACGTCGTGGAATACTTATCCGCAACTAAACATTACGTGTTCTAGGGAACTATAGAAGTTTAGACACTGAAGAACTTTCGTATAATATAATAATGATTTTTAATTTATATCTTCATTTTATATACACAGATTTTCCACCATTGAAATGAAAGTTTCTTACTTCTCTTAAAAACGTTATATTTTGAATATATAATTGTAGAAAATCCAAAGAAATAAGGCTTCCAAATGCCGTACCTCCAAAATCGAGAGATTTTCTTTATTCTAAAAATGCATTACCGCCAGGGTTCTTTATATATCATGTGGCATCTGAAGTTTGGAAGTGTGCCGAAACGAATAATTTCAGGGGATTAATTTTTAAACTTCACCATTTTGGGCCTCCTTAACAGTGCCCATCATAACAGACTTACACCTAAAGACTGTTAAACAGTATACTTCATAAATAGGGACCAACTGTTAACAAACAACCATAATGAAAAAATCTAAAACTAATTAAATAATCTCTTGTAATACACTTAAGGTATTTTTATTTGTAAGATCACAGCTTGCATCGTTACGGACAGGTCAATCTAGAATTTGTGTGCAGTTACTAAAGATTACACGTATACTTATGTTATTTATAATACTCATATGTTTGACAAACAAAATATGTATATACATTATATATACAGTTAAATAAACTAAAGTAAGTAGCACTAAAAAAGACAAAGACAGGTGTATTAATATAATTTGTTTTCAAAGTAATTTCAAAAATGGGGTTCTTTTCCTTTTATCACCGGTCAATAGTAATTAGCCGTACCTTAAAATTTATAAAATGTGTCCTCAATAATTGTTCAATGATTCAAATTCAGAGACATATAAATTAATTAACACACAAAACTCATTAACACGTTACGATTTTCGGTACATATTACACTTCAGCTATAAATATAACATTTTATCAATATAGCTCGACTCAATACAACATTTCAATATCATTATAGGAATTGATGTCGTGTTTACGGTACAAGTTCGTTTCCTCTATGAGAGGCAAAATCGAGTACGAGTAATTCCGAACTTCTTTATTCAGATATATTTAAATTGTTTTGAAATAACAGAGCATATTTGTGGCAATAGTTTAAAGAAAAAACATTTAAAATAATCATATTAGTTTATTTTATTATATTTATAATATTTATATTGAAAATTATCTTCTGGTTACTAAAATAGTATATGGAATTCAAATGAAATAACTTTTGATTATACAAGCAAAACATGTATACGTTAACTTACAACATTGACTATTACTTATATTTCATTAAATTTAATTGTAATATTTTCAAATTATGTACTATAAAATAAATGGCCCTTATTTTTTTTAAAGCCATGGTTAAATTTTTTAAATATTGCCATATTTCTAGAGTAATCCCTATGGAGAGTGAATTTTCACTTCCGGTACTACTAAGATTAAATCATAAGTATATGTTAAAACAAACTGTATATAATTCTTAAAGTTTGAAGTTTATGTAAGCTGATACAAAAGAGTAATAAATTTCCACAGCTTCGTATTTGAGACAGTGCACAAATCATGCAAGTTGGAGAGTTTGACTTCTAAATTTATTGATCTTTTCTCTGATGATGAATATGTAAACTTTTGGAACCTATTGCTTTTTTCATATAACATCAATGTTTAATATCGATTAATTGGTTATATTATCATATATTATAAACAACCGTTATCGTTAAGAATTGCATTACTACACTGACTGTATATTAGAATACAAATATCTAATTCTGTAAGAATCCAATTTATTACTAGTAATATTCAAAATATTTCATTACACTTTACGACGGTTTGACAAATTAAATATAAATATTGAAATTGTTATCTCTCAGACAGTAGTATTTTTTATATCTTCCATCATATTTTACAAAATATGACATCTGAGAGATGGAAATTACCTTATTTTTCTGCATTAAACCCATTAGGGCTATGTGTTTTGTATTAACATTAATAAACTAATGCGGAAACAGACTGCCTTTCAATGATATAAATGCGGATCGCATTAAGTAGAGACAGAGGGAATGAACCCAACAGATATCACTAAGGAGGAGCCAAAAGTATACCAAACATCTAACAGCCGTACTAGAGAATGATAAACACTCCAAGGACTCAATGTCGGCATTTCCTTTGTTTCTTGGCGCTTCATCTGAAACAAAGATAACAGGAAGGTGTTGATACAGGGCAGTAGCCTTGACCTTTGGTTTTGGCCTTGACTTCAACGTCGTGGTCTATTTAAGAATTTATTTATTCATTATTGCTGGTTTATTGAAACATTTTTAGGTTTTCTAATTAATTAAATTTGAAATATTAATAGCCAAGATGGCCTTACTTCAACAGAATGTAGATTTAGTCGTTTACTGTTTGAAAAGTTCTCTTCTTGATGTATTGGCCACTTCATGTGATCATTTCCATAACAGCAAAGTTGAGCAGTTTTATAATTTTCATTAGGCCTTTTTTCGTATTTCCTATATGTTCTTTAATGGATAGTTCATGGATAAATTCTGTGAACGGCTTTTCTCAGCTGTGTATTCCCTAATACAAGAACAATTTATATTCTTAAAGACGAGTTAGTTTTAATCATGTGCACCATTTTTCACTTGGCTTTTAAAAGACTGTCTAAGAGTGTATTGTGTTTTGAAAGCAGTTGTAATATTATATTTCTAGCCGACTTTTATAGTTTATTCATTGGTACCGGCACACAAGGGGTTCACGAGTAAATTTTTCTGTTTTCGTTCTCTCATTTACCGTGTTTCCTGTTATTTATTTTGCACTTATTTATGACAGAATGAGTATATCCACTATTATAAGTTCAGATTTGATATTTTTAATTTCTTCTTTTAACTAATCTTTATCTAAGCATAAGCTCTTACTTTGGCAGGCAAAGGGTATGCAACTCTTTCTTCAATAGTTTCCATACAAGATTTTGATACTGGCCTTTGTTTTTTTTGTTTCAATAAACTGTCCTAATCACTTTTTTATTTATTACTAGAAACACATCCAGAAAAGGTAATTTATTTTGGGCTTCCAGCTCCATGGTTAGGCGAATGGCGAAAGTTTTAATTGTGTGGGATTATAAATAATTCACTTTAGTGTCCCCATGAGGGAGTACGTCGCAGGTGTCATCCCCATTATTTTAAGTGTGAAGTTTTCAAAATAAGATAATGCTTTACACTACCTTTTACGAATGAATTTTGAGATATTAGTTAGGGAGTAGGAAGAGACTTTCATTATTTTTATAAACCTTCCAGCGTCGAAAACGGCTGAAGGAAAGTCCTATATTAATGTTAAAATCTTACTGTAATTTTAGTAAATTACATCGTTAAAGGCATATTTTATTTGCATTAACATATTTTAAACATTGGCTGAGACTGTATAAGTAGTATTTTCATGAGTGTGTTATCTGGGATAGCCTACTTTGTCAGATATCACGTCAACTCGTCTATAAAAAGTATCTTTGTATTGATTCCGGACAGTATTTAATTCACAACTGATTAGTTAATGGCATACATGTATGTTAGAATAAGAGACTAAGGTTTACATACTTGTAATGCCTAACATCAAAATATAAAAACCTAATTATCATATAAAATAAAATTATGAATTTCAGGAATGGTGCTAAACAAATATTACGATCTCCGTTTGTTTTGAATTAATGGTTGACAATAAATTATTCAAATTTTGAATGATATTTATCAAATGGGAGGAAAAGAGTAGAGCCAGTTAGTCAAAGTGTCGAGTCAACAGATATTTTGATTAATAATATAGTACCATTTAATGTAAAAAATTCCAAACGTTATAGATGTCCACTACATTTTACGGAACTTAAGTTCCGTAATCGGGTGACTTTAAACTGTACACTCTCTGCTCGATCGTGGTTGTGTTCAGATGTGTGAGCGGTCTGGCTCAATCATTAACGATGCGTTAACTCGTTCAGAAATTAATCTTCATAAGGACGGGTGAATATTAGGAGAAATCTTCTTAATCTGGTGGATGAAACTCTGCTAAGCACTCAGCAAACTCAACTGTGAAGTTGCTGGTTCAAAATATAGCATTACGTAAACGGCAGTCTGAAATTTCATAATCAATAAATTTATTGCTACATTTCCTTGTATATATCCTGTATACAGGAAGAAAAAAAACAGAGCTCACTTACATCGGAAGAAACTATGAAAAATGAAATAAACTGCATTATTGAGTGACTAAGGCTTTATTTTTAGGTGGCAGAAGGTAAAGTCGATAACCTAGGTATACGCAAACACTTACTAATTCAAATCTTTTACGGAGTCAAATAAATTAAAAGCTATATTTTCTTTTAGTAAATCTCTTCACACAGTACTACGTAATGGGTTCAAAATTTAACTCAAACAAGTGTTTATCTTATGTAATGAATCAGAAGTAAAGTTACAAAGTACCAACCAATAGCTTTTAGGCAATCACAAAGTAAATGATTGAAAAATATATACCTCTAGTTATTCAATACCACTGTTATATGGTCACTCCGCCAGTCATTTTATTGCCTATAAACAGACCTGGTGTGAGCGCCTTGATGTCAAGTATCAAATGGTAATTGGACAGCACTTCACTTTGACACCGACTAACTGTTTTCAATAAAATGTCAGTTTAATACAACAGGAACCTGGTATTTCCATTTTCTTTAATCAATCTTTAAGTAACATTTTGGGTTTTATATTGCAGTTAGAAAATATATGTATTCAATTTAGAAATTTTTTATCAAATTTAATGTGAATAATTTTCATTAATTAAGAACTAAAACTAAGCCTATAATAATGGTAATGACGCTATAAAAAGTATATTACATTTTAATGTGCTGTGTGTATTTTCAATAACTGTTATAATTCACAGTTAAAAATGTGAAGCAATAAAACTTTTAATAACCAAAATTTTCATTACATACAGACCGAGTATAATGTGTTAGGTGCCACGTCATTATTATTTATTATAATGGTATATATATATATATATATATATATATATATATATATATATATATATAAAGTAGATATGAATATGAGGTTCCTAGCGCACTTTTAGAGCCGACCGAAAATCAATAGAAAATACTGTTTAAAGGACAATAAACGAATCTGTAAAATTAAATAGTAAATCACGAATGAAAAATAACCGAATTTATAGCTGTCTGCTTCTACTTTCTTAAGCTGTTTTAATGTTAATTCTCCTTAGAATCAATGTAAAGTCTTCGAAATCTTTTATTATACAAGTTAATTGTAACACAGTCTTTATCTTTAATAGTCTTCTTTCCAGTAACAACCAAGTGTAAATTATAATTTTTATTCAATTCTTTAATCTTTTTTTCATCCAAAACAGTCAAAAATCTATTTGGCAAATGTACTTTGAAATCTTCTAATTCTGCTATGATTGTAAGCGCGAATTTATCTTTTATTTTCTCCAAATTCATGATTTTATACTTCTTATTTTCTTCTAATTCCATTAATTTCTTATATTCTTTGAACTTTGAATCGCCAACCTCATTTAATTCCTTTAGTAGCTCCATTTAGAGAAGAGAAATTTTAACTAGCGATTTTTTCTAAATTACAATTCTATAGTGAATTTTCGATAAATATCGTTCAAATTATCAACTTTTTAAGGTACATACAAACAGGTACTAGAGTTTTTTGAAAAATCCTGAAAAATCTACCGAATTATCTCTAATTATTGCGAAGTTTTAGCTTAAAAGTTGATAATTTGAACGATATTTCTCGAAAATTCACTATAAAATTGGAATTAAAAAAAAATCGCTAGTTAAAATGTTTCCCATTTAAATGACCAATGAAAAAATAACATGTCCGTTTTGTAAGAAAGAAATCCTAAAACATAACTATGATCGCCATTAATTCATCTAAAAAACAAAGGCATTTATGAGAAAGAGTTGAATTATTTGAGGACTTGAGCTAGAGAAAATCAAATTGCCAATCACGAAAAATTGTATAATATTGAGAAATTACGAGAATAAAAGAGAAATTTCAAATTCAAAAAGAAAAATCTCGACCTATTTAATGATGAAAAAATTAATTCAATCGCTGAAAAATTGTCCATTGAAACAAACGATAAAACTAAGTCTGAAATGATCGAAGAAATTGATAAAACTCTTAACGAAAAAACTGAAAATATCATTGATGTCGAAGTTTTATCCTCTATACACGGTCTTTTCAAGCAATACGTTTTAACAAATTTAAACGATAATTCCATGTCTATTTACAAATATCTTTCCATTATGCGACCAGAAATTAAAAGTTTAATAGAGAAATTTCAAGAAAATGTTAAAAATATGAAGGGTTATCTCTCTTTGGAATGTGAATATGAACGAACATTAGTGAACGGTGAACCACAGACATGTCCAATGTATTTTACTATAAAAGCAGACGAAATCTTCGATGTAAACGATTTTATCACCAAACAATTTTATAAATTAACACATCGTGAACAAACAAATCATCCATAAATAAGGGTTCTGGATGGACATTTAAAAGCTGCAAACAACTAGTTTTGAGCATTAATAAACACGAAATGATGAACGCAGGATCATATATCGATTTACCACAGAAAATCAAATATAAAAAAGTTTGTATAAATATCAAAAATAAAGATGACTATTGCTTTATTTATTCTATCAGATGCGCTATTGAAAAACCAGAAAGAGACTGAGAAAGATCAAAACAATATGAAAAATTTCTAAATGACGAGATATTTTCAGGCTTTGAGTATCCAATGTCTTTAAAAGATATACTTTTATTTGAAAAACAAAGTTATAATTCTAAGTACAATTATCCAAAAATGTCTGTAAATGTGTATAGCTTTGATGAGAAAATTAATATTGTTCCATTGCAAATTTCAGAAATGTATGACGCTGAATTAAACGTTGATTTATTGTATTTTAAGCAAGATGATAAATCTCATTATGTTTTGATCAAGGATTTAAATAAACTCGTTTTCTCTCAATAATCTAAATGTAAAAATAAAAATTTCTTTGTAGAAGATGTTTGAGTCATTTCTTCAAATCTGGAGATTTAGCAGATCATTTAGAAATTTGCAAGCAACATGAAGTTTGTAAGCCAATTATGCCGTTTTCAGGTAAAACAACTAAATTTACTAATTATCAAAAGAAGTTTAGCCATCCGTACGTAATTTATATGGATTTTTAAAGCATATTAGAGAAGTTTCCAACATGCAAGAACAATCCACAAAGATCGACTACAACCAAGATTCAGAAGCACATTCCTTATGGTTTTACTCTATATTTAGTGTCGAATGTGACCAATCGCATGTATAAACCGATATGTTATCGAGCCATAAATGAAGAAGATTTGCCAAATGTTCCAAAACAATTGTTTTAAGAGCTCAATAAATTATCGAAATACATAGCGAAAAAATATAATTCGAAGAATATGAAACCCATGAAACTAACTGAAGAAGAAGAAATTTTGTATCAAAATTCAAACGTTTGTCATATCTGTGAAACAGAAGGTTTTGATGGTGAAAAAGATTAAAAGTAAGAGATCATTGTCATTTAACAGGTAAATTTCGAGGCGCAGCTCATTCATGTTGTAATCTGAATTTGAAATTTCCACAAAATATTCCAGTTTTCTGTCATAATATGTCAAATTACGATATTCATTTGTGCATAAAAGAATTGGCTAAACAATATGGAAATGTTGATTTGATCGCAAACACAAATGAAAAATATATAAATTATTCAGTAAATTCAGGATATGGGTATGAGTTTGAAGATGATAAACCAAGAAAGTTCATTAAGTTTTCATTCGTAGATACGTTCAGATTTATGGCATCGTCTATTGAAAAATTAGCTAAAAACTTCAAGAAAGGTGACTTAAGGCATGCAAATCATTTTATACAAGATGGTCGAATATTGAATGAAATTATAGAAAGACTGCCAAATGACGAAGACGAGATTTTTAAAATATTGTCTGGATAAGGCATATTTCCTTACGAATTTATCGATAGTATTGAAAAACTTGATTACACAGAAGAGCTGAAAATTCAAGATTTCTATTCACTTTTGACAGATGAGAGCATATCTGAGAAAGATTATCAACACTACTTGAGCGTTTGGAACAAATTAAAAGAGAAAAATCTTGGAAATTACTCTGATTTGTACAACATCCAAGATGTTTTATTGCTTGCTGATATATTCGAAAACTTCAGAAACATTTGTCTAAATTGTTACAAACTTGATCCAGCACATTATCTAACAGCTCCAAGTCTCGCATGGGACGCTATGTTAAAATTAACGAAAATAGAATTACAATTGATTAGTGATTATAATATGTATTTGATAATTAAAAAAGGCATTCGTGGAGGAATTTCTCAATGTATTAAACGATATTTTAAAGCAAATAACAAATATTTGAAAGATTTTGATAAGACAAAGCCCGAAAACTATTTACTTTATATCGATGCAAACAACCTTTATGGTTACGGTCTTATGCAAAAACTTCCGTTTAGTGACATCAAGTGGATGAATCCTAAGACATATACAAAAGAAGAGTAACAAGAAACAATTTTGGAACTCACTGGCGACGAAGATTATGGCTATATTCTCGAAGTTGATCTAGGATATCCAACAAATTTACATGAACATCACAAGGATTTACCTCTTGCTCCCGAACATTATAAAAACAAACTTTGCACAACTTTCCTGGATAAAACTGAATACGTTGTTCATTCAAGAAATTTGAAATTTTACCTCGAACAAGGGATGGTGTTGAAACATGTGAATAGAGTTATAGCATTCGATCAGAAGCCTTTTATGAAAAAGTACATTGATTTTAACACAAACATGAGAACCAAAGCTACAAGTGACTTTGAGAAAGATTTTTACAAGCTGATGAACAACTCTATTTTTGGAAAATCTATGGAAAATGTGCGAAATAGATGCGATACCAAACTAGAAAATGAAGAATTTTCAATGAAACATGCTAAGAAAACAAATTTCAAATGCTTTAATATCTTTGACGACAACTGTATAGCGAGTCACATGTACAAACAAAAGGTTAAATTTAACAAACCGATCTACATAGGATTTTCAGTTCTTGACCTATCAAAATTGTTAATGTATGAGTTTTATTACGATAAATTAAAGAAGTTTGACCCAGATTTGAATCTGTGTTACATGGATACAGACAGTTATTTCCTAGAATTGAAACGATATCCTTTTAAAATTATTAAAGAAAATATAGATGACTTTGATACAAGTGATTATCCAAAAGATCACGAATGTTTCACTACTAAAAATAAGAAGGTAATAGGGAAATTCAAAGATGAGTTAAATAGCGAGGTTTTAGAAAAATTTTGTGGATTGAGATCGAAAATGTACTCGTACAAATATCTAGACAAAAAACCAGTAAGATGCAAAGGGATTAAGAGAAGCGTTGTAAATAAAACAATAAATATCGAAAACTTGAAGAAATGTTTGTTCGAAGATAAAGAAGAATTTAGGGAGATGACAGTAATCAAAAGCTACAAACATGAGTTGTACACTGTTACTATAAACAAGCTGGCACTGAACGCTAAAGATGATAAGAGAATTGTCCTAAAAAATAAGATCGATACAGTACCGTATGGATATAAAGGCGAAATTAAAACAGATATTTTAGAAGAGTTAAACAAAGTTGGAAACTTTGATATATAAATGGAAGATGATTTAATTCACTGCCACAAATGTAAGAAAAAAAAACAAAAAATACAGATTCTAAAATTGTTCAAACTCAAAACGGATTGTATAGAATTGCAGCAAAATGTTCAAAATGTAAGACAAATAAGAGTAAATTTATAAAGAATCCTTATGAAAAACCAGTAAAGAAAGAATTGAAGAATAAAGAAGAGATAGAAATTGAAGCTAGAGAAATTCATGCACCAGTACGAAAAAAGTTTAAAAAGAGAAAAATTATAACTTTAGGAATTGACGATTTATGGGCAGCAGATTTAGTAATAATATCTAACTATTCAGATCAAAATGATGGATTTAAGTATATGTTAAATGTTATTGATACTTTCTCAAAATATGCTTGGTCAAGAGCTATCAAAAGAAAAAACGGCAAGGATGTTTCAAAAGCTTTCGAAGATATAGTAAAAGATGCCATAAGGATCAATCACAAACCTCCTAACCTACTTTATACAGATAAGGTTTTAGAGTTTAAAAATAAAGAATTTAACGATGTTTTGAGAAAATACAACATTAAGATTTATCATACTGAAAACGAAGAGAAATCAAGTATTGTAGAGAGATATAACAGAACTCAAAATGAGAGAATGAAAGTAATTTTTGAGATTAATAAAAACTTTAAATGGATCGATATTCTTCAAAAAATCGTAAACAATTATAACGATACAGTTCACAGTACAATCAAGACGAAACCAAAAGATGTGGATAAGGATGCAGAAAAGGAGTTATTAGAGACCGTTTTCAAGTATGTTCCACCAGAAATTCACACGAAAACTAAATTTAAAGTCAATGATCATGTAAGAATTGTTAGTAAAAAACAAACATTTTCGAACAAATATAAGAACAATTGGTCAAGAGAAATCTTTGTGATTTATCAAATTAATAACACAGATCCTGTAACTTATAGTATAAAAGATTTAAATAATGAAGAAATAACCGGAAAGTTTTATGAATATGAATTGAGAAAGTCAAAGCTATAATTTTTTCTATATAAATGGAGTCTCAAAAGAAATGTACACAGTGTAAAGAATTGAAAGATTTTGAAGCTTTTTATAAAAATAAGAATAAAAAAGAAGGATTAGGGTCTATGTGTAAGGATTGTCGTAGTAAATATGAGAGAGAATTATACGAAAAAATAGAAAAATTAACTTTAGAATAGAAAGAATGTTGTATTTGTAAAGAAATTAAGAATATTTCAGAATTTCACAACTGGCATTATAGTAAAGATAAAAAAACAAGCTTTTTGTAAGGATTGTGCTAGAAGAATTTTCCGAGAAAGTCAAAATAAACCGACTCATTGCGAATGTGGAAGAGTTCTTCAATGGTTACCTAGTTATGCTAAACATTTACAAACCAAATATCATAAGTCAAGAGTTTTTTATAAAATTTAGTAACATTTTCATCGTGTAATAATTTTTTATATATAAATGGAGTCTCAAAAGAAATGTACAAAGTGTCAAGAATTTTATAAGGAAAAGAATAGAAAAGACTGTTTTTGTAAGGAATTATATGATAAAATGGACAAATTAACTTTAGAAGAAAAAAAGTGTTACTTTTGTAAAGAAATTAAAAATATTTCTGAATTTAATAACTGGCAGTATAGTAAAGATAGAAAAGATGCTTTTTGCAAAGATTGTGCTAAAAAAATTTTCAGTGAAAGTTATAAAAACGAAATGCCTTGTGAATATGAAACAAAATTCTGCAATGGTTACCTAGTTATGCTAAACATTTACAAACAAAATATAATAAATCGAGAGTTTGTAGTAAAATTTAGAAACATTTTCATCGTGTAATTTAGATATTCTATAAATCAGTCGAGATTCTGCCATATTTGTAGTAAAATGATTTCCGTTGTATAAAATATTCAAAGATTCTTTCATTTGGTTGTAGAGATTTATACTATTTGGATCTCCATATCATAATAAAATTTCCATTTCTGGGTAATCAATTTCAAGTTCTTTCAATCTTTTCGGTATTTCTCTCTTTTGAGCTCTAATAACATAATAAGGATATTCCCACATGTGATTCTTTTTAATTAATACAAAAACATGGTGTTTTTTCTTATCAAAATCTTTACATACAAGGTCTGGTTTCATTAAGTAAATTTTTACACTTTGTTTTGCGATTATTTCCGTTTTTATTTCATCTTTAATTTGCAAGTTTTTAACTTCGTCCTCTAAATATTTAATCTTGTTTTCAAGTTTGTACTCACCAAATTTTCTAATGGAGGGTAATACTTCTTCTAAAACCCAGTCTTGAAATAATTCTGCTTTCTTCATTTTAGATTTTAATATTAAAGAGTATATTCCCGGTTCATTAATGAAAATAGTGTTTTCTTGAAAATTTGAAGGTAGTAACGATTCGTTACCCCCTTTGTTTGTAAATGTTTTTCTGTACTTTTCTTTAACATGGTCAATAATAGCTTTATTCGTATTTTTAAATTCTAATATTTCTGCTACATCTTTTGCTTTGAACCAAAATTCATTATTATCATCCACAATTGTAAAGATATGTTTGTTTTCAAATCTAAGTTGATTATTGAGTAGGTCTACAACTGACTCCATTTAGATAGAAAAGAAATTTAACTAGTAATTTTTATTTCGAGAATAAAGGCCAGATTCATTGATAAAAAACAGTGTCAGGATGAAGATTGTTAAGGGGCCATTCGAATAGCCCCTTGTTTTTTAAGTAAAAATATTGAATTTTGTCATCATCATCAACTCATTTTTATTCCTTTTTCAATCTTAAATATATTGTTGTTTTACTCTCATTATTTAATAAATTTCCCTCAGAGTCTTGTATAGTTAGAACGATTTTTTGAATTCTTTTAATATTTTTTCTAATTGGAATATAATCGATTTCATTCGGTTTTTCACTAATTTTTTATTTATAAGCAACATTTGGGAAAAAAGTGTACAAAATTTCAGATTCTTTGTGTAAATGTTCGGTATGATTTTCAAAACTAGGTTCAACGAGATTGCAGTGCACTTCAATTACATCAAACGGTCTAAATTTTGGCGTTTTATTTCCTAAATATACCTGATTTGGCTCAATAGTTTCTTGAACAAACCCTAACAAATCTACAATAATTGCTGAAAACATTATTCTTACTGGTGATTTTATTTGAATTTTATTAGAGAGATAATTTTTTTGCATTTCAAACTTGTTTTCGTCAAAGTTTAAAGATTTATCTGATTGTTTGAATGTTTTCAGATAATTTTTAAGGGAATTTTTTATTTGATCAAAGGTATAATATCCTTTGTTTAAACCATAATATTTTGTTATGTTCTTCTCACTAAATCCTATACAATAAGGAGAACTTTCACTAATATTTATAACAAAATTGTCAGAATAAAAACCGCTTAAACCGATAAAATAATTTGATTCTTCCTCTAAATGAATAGGAAGTTCAAAACTAATTGAGAGCTTTCTGAAGTCAACTTGAACAGATTCATTTTCGCTATTGAAATGGAGAAATTTTTAAAGCAAAAAGATCAGATAAAACTTCAAACGTTTGAAGAAAACAAGAAAGATCAACCAATCAGATTGTTAATTGTTGGTTCAAGTGGATGTGGAAAAACCACTTTATTATTGAATTTTATCTACAATAGGTTGATTCCTTATTCCAATTTGTATGTTTTTAGTAAATCTTTAGAACAAGACGCATACAAAACATGACAACAAAGATTCAAAAATATTTAGAAGAACTTAAGCAAAGAAATATCACATTTTTATAATGCTTCTGAGGACATAGTTCCGTTAAGCGAATGTAAACCCAATTCGTTAATCGTTTTTGATGATTGTATTTTGGAAAATCAGGACGTTATTAAGGAATATTTCGTAATGTCTCGTCACAAAAACATATCTTGTATCTATCTTTCCCAATGCTTTTCAAAGGTTGATAAAAAAGTTATTAGAAATAATTTGAATATGTTGTGTGTTTTTAAGCAAGACGATCACTATTTGAGAAATATTTACAACAATTATGTGGGATCTGATATGAGTTTTAACCACTTTAATGAATTATGTGATAAAATTTGGAAAGAAGACTATGGATTTTTAACTATTAATCTAACTTTGAAGCCTAAAAATGGTAAATATATGAATAAATGTTCTAATATAAATGCTGCTCAGTGGTCTGACAAATCTACTCGATAAAATATTTTTTACAATTATTTTTACATTGTCTTTACTTTTTATTTACATTATGAAAACAACTGAAAAACGGTAAATCTGTTCACGTTTTTACGTTCCACGTTCACGTTTTACGTTCCACGTTTTTACGTTCCACGTTCACGTTTTTACGTTCCACGTTCACGTTTTACGTTCCAAGTTCACGTGTTACGTTCCACGTTCACGTTTTACGTTCCACGTTCACGTTTTTACGTTCCACGTTCACGTTTTTACGTTCCACGTTCACGTTTTACGTTCCACGTTCACGTTTTACGTTCCACGTTCACGTTTCAAAATTTTTCTAATTAAATGGTGAACGTAACTTCTGAAGAAGCGAAAAAACTTGATCAAATCGAAAAGAAATTAATCAAAGAATTTAAAGAACGGATTCGAATTGATGAAAAATAACAAGAATTTATTAATTAATTAATAAATTAATCAACCTGTAACTTATGCAATTAAAAATGTTGAAGGTAAAATTGAAAACGTTTTAAGCGATAATCAAAATTTGATGAATTTGGTTCCAGTTGTACGACAATTTGCTGATATTTCGATTCCAGAATCTGAAGTAGAAGAGTTTGAATTGCCAAAATTACCATCTTCAACACCTCGAATCATTGAAGAATCTACAATAGTTGAACCAATAAGTCCTAGAACAATGGATATAATAGTTGGTCCAATTGGTAGGAAATTCTTTCCTAGAGTAAAAGATGATAGATTTGGTTTGTATTGGGATAAAAAAAGAACAGTTTTATGATTGGAAATTTGCCCGTGAATTTTGAACATAATGATATCATTATTAATTAGAAAACATATAAAGGAACTCAAGGTTTATGGAGATTATTAACATACCATAACGCTCCAAAAGATAATTTATATTCTGAAGAAGATTTGTAAAAGTATACAGAAATTTTATGGGAATCTGACTCAATTTACAAAAATAATGATACATCTACTAAGAAGCCTAAGTCAAGTAGAGGTAAAAAATATATGAAATTAATTAAACCAATTTGGGAAAAACGAATCGAAGGATCAGGTGTAAGAAAATACAGTGATAATAAGATTGAATACAGATATAGCGACGATTTGACAAAACTCGATGGAATTAACAATTACATTTATGCTCAAGAAAAGGCTGGAAACAACAATTTTTTGAACGAAAAGAAAGCGATTAAAGATTTTATTTCGAACAAACTTGATGAGGTGATTGAAAAACCTGATGGAATTCAATATTTAAAACGAATTTTGCCGGCAATAAGTTCATCTATGATTGAGGGTAGCGGACTTTTGAATGATTTTATCAACAATTTACCTTTTGAATTACACGTACCAACTTATCAGTATCTGGGGCCTGGCACAAAACTCGAAAAAGAATAAAAAGAGGAGATCCTGGTATAAATAAATTAGATCAAGCTGCTATGGTACACGATATTTTTTATGCAAAACATAGAGACACAAATTCCAGACATATAGCAGATAATTTTGCAAGATAAGGCAATGGATAGATTTTTATCAAAAGATGCTAGTTTAGGTGAAAGATTTGTTGCGCTTCCAACAGCTGGAGCAATGTTTTTTAAGAGAAAACTAGGAATGGGAATCGAAGAGAACTTGAAATTTTAACTATATAAATGGAGGTGAACGTAAATTTCAGCAAAAATCAGAAAGAAAAAATAAAATCCGCTTTAAAAAAAAAATACCCGTTAGTATTCAATTTAAAATAGATCAACTAAAAAATGGTGAAGATAAGATATTTTTAACAAATAAACAATACAATAAACTCGAAAAACATAAGAAAAACAATAAAGGAACCAGAATAGAATTTTCTTATAATCAGTTGAAGAACTTAAAAATGGTGGACTTTCGAAAGACTTATTGGATTTTTGAAAAAATATTCCAGTTGTTAAAAATGTTGTTCCTTATGTTCGTAAAGCTGCTCCAAAGATGTGATTCCTATTGTTTGAAACTTTTTAAATTGGTTAGATAAAGAGTTGGAAGATGTTACAGGATCTGGATTAGATGAAAAAACTTTGAATTACTTGAAATCAAACAATGAAAAAAAAAATTTAAACCTTTAACATTCGGGGAATTGGAAGAAATCTGCAAAAATATTAAACATTTTAAAGGAATCTTCATGAGAGATACATTACCTGAAAAAGTTAAGAAATTTGAATGTGGAATTGTGAATTTAGACTCGATTATGGGAAGTGGAACGCATTGGATTTGTTATTATAAAAATGATAAGAATGCATGTTTTTTTATTCGTATGGAAGAATTGAGGACAAACCACCTATAGAATTAATTAAATATTTGAAAAAATCAAGCGTCTACTACACTGATTCTCAGATTCAAGATTATAAAGATCCCCCAATTTGTGGTCATTTATGTGTTTTTGTTTTGAATGAACTGAGTAATGGTAAAGATTTTAAAGAAGTTGTTAACAAATTATTACTTAATAAATATGGATTCACAAAATATTTTTGACGTATTTGGAACACAAATTAAAACAAAAAGTATTCAAAATGTAGATAATAGTTTGAATTTTGATAGTTTGAGAAATGAGTTTGATAACAAGTTAGAAAATTTATTACAAAACCTTCCAGATTCAGATATGTTTGCTGTCGAGATTGAAGATTTTAAAGCAGAATATGATAACAAACTTGCAAATTTCATGAATTCAAGTGAAGTTGCTGATAAAATAAAAACATTGAAAAAAGAATTTGAAGATGGTGCAGAAAAAATATTTACCAATTTAATGTCTCACATCGAAAAAGCTGATAAAATTACTGAAGCGATCAAAGTTGAAAAGAATTATGTTAGTTTGGCTAATAAAAAAAGAATTGTCGGTGTTCGACCTGGTATTGACAAACATAATATTGTTGTTAAAGAACAAATTTTGAAAACTCTAAAATTATCAGAAAACATCGATATTGTTGATGTACATGATCCGAATGTTAAAAAAGCCTTAGATTTTAAAGGAAAAAGACTTAGCAGCGTTAGTAAGGGAATTTATCCGTTTGATGTTGTTGTAATGATTCAATTAGAAGATCATATTAAAATGTTTAATGAACTAAAACAAAATTATGAGAATGATAAACAGCATGTTAAAGATTTTACAACAGAAGTCTATGACAAGTTAGAAGTCTATGAAAAACTTGAAGAAAGAAGTAAAAGATCAGTGACGATGTTGGTGAAATTAATGAAAAAGTTATAAACATTGCGCAAGGTGTTATTGCGTATCAAAATAAAGTTAAAGAACTAGTTCGAAAAATTCAGGAAGATTTTGATACATATCAAGATAACGTTCGTGAAAAAATAAAAAGTAATGGTGAATTACTTGAAGGAATAGATGATAAACTTGATAAAGTAAATAAACTAAAAGAAAACTTTAATAAATTTAAAGAAGATGTTAATAAAACTTTTGAAAACATAGACAACAGATTTAATGGATTAGGCGGCTATGATGACTAATTTTCCTTATATAAATGGCGCTCATATTTTGTGTGAGGTGTAAGGCAAAATCTGAAACAAATGATATAAAATACTATGCAAATATCAATGGAGTTAAAAGAGTTTCTGGAAAATGTGCTGAATGTAACGCTAAAAAGAGCCAATTTATAAAAACTTGATTTTGAAATTTTTTCTTAATAAATAGAGATGGCGGGACATTACAGTGCTTTAAAATATCAATTCGAAGATCATATTAAAATGTTTAATGAACTAAAACAAAATTATGAGAATTATAAACAGCATGTTAGAGATTTTACAACAGAAGTCTATGAAAAGTTAGAAGCCAGAAATAGAAGATCAGTAGACGATGTTGGTGAATTACTCGATAAAGTAAATAAACTAGAAGAAAACTTTAATAAATTTAAAGAAGATGTTAATAAAATTTTTGAAAATATTGATAACAGATTTAATGGATTAGGCGGCTATGATGACTAATTTTCCTTATATAAATGGCGCTCATATACTGTGTGAGATGTAAAGAAAAAACTAAAACAAATGATATAAAATACTATGCAAACATCAATGGAGTTAAGAGAATATCTGGAAAATGTGCTGAATGTAACGCTAAAAAGAGCCAATTTATAAAAAACTTGATTTTGAAATTTTTTCTTAATAAATAGAGATGGCGGGACATTACAGTGCTTTCGATCTTTTTATAATGCAACACGAAAGAGATTTCAAAAAAGAACATTGGGATGATATTTCTCAAAAATATGAATTATCCGAAGATATGATAAGATTATACGTAAACAAATTGAATTGGTATAACATTGCTAAATATCAAACTTTATCATCAGAGTTCATTCAAGAAAATATACATTATCAATTAAAATATCATATGTCTGTTCTTTGTCTCTATCAAAACTTGAGTATAAAGTTTTTGGATGAAAATAAAGATACAGTTGATTGGAATAATATTATAGATAGTAGTTACTATCCTGTGCAGATTTTATTGAAATATGTGGCCGAAATTGCAAAATTTAAGGAAGAGAATCCTGAATATGACAAAGTAGATCATTAAAAATGACCAAAATTTATATCTTTTTTATAAAAACGTACATTAGATCGATGAAAAAATGATATCTTTCTTATACATGATGTTTAAAATTTCTAAATGTTTTCTTAATAAATGGCGGACTACAAAAAGTATGCTAGTGATATTGAAAGGGCGGAGTTTAAAAATTTCTATCCAATTAGTAAACAACATTTCAATGAACCGAATAAAAGAACTGAGTTTAATATTGATTTTGGAGATAATTTTTGCTCGTCTAACTTCCAGTTTTATATTTCTGGAACTTTAACAAAACAAGATGGTCAAGCATATCTTGGAACTGTGTTAGATTAATCGATAATTTTATACCGTTTTTATTTTCTAAGATTGAAGTAAGAAAACACAATAAATTGATAGAAGAAGTCGAAAACTGTAGCCAATTAAGCACAATTAAAGGCACTATTTCGTATTCAAAAAGTGATGTTATTTCTCAAAATTCTAATGGCTTTGAATCAGATTTTAAATTTGATGTTTTTGAAGCAGCTGGAAATTTATCTCATTTTGGATTAGGATTTTTTGAAAATGTTACTATTCCGATCTATAAAGGAGGATTTTATCTAAGTTTTATAAGAGCAGAAGACGATGATGCGATATTAAAAACAAAAACTGGAAATGATATGCCAGTTGATGGCAAAATTACAATTACAGATTTTTTATTAGGGTGCCGATGATTGATTACAAAACTACGAGTAAAATTATGTTGATTAACGAAATTACAAAAACTCAAAATATTATGTTTAATTTTCTAGATTGGCAATGTATTGAGCAAAAAGGTATTTCCGGAAAAACTTATTCGTTCGATATCACAAATATTTATAGAAATATCTTCAATCCCAAGTTCGTTATCATTGGTTTTCAAACAGATAGACAGAATAATCAAGAAAAAAATCCTTCAAAGTTTGATAGTTTGAATGTAAAAAATATCAGAGTAAAATTGAACAGTTCTTATTATCCAGATGAATTACAAAATTTAAACATTTCAGGAGGTCTTTTCAGAATCATGTATCAGATGTATCAAGATTTTAAGAAAGTTTACTGTAATAATAAGGAAATGTATTACAATCCTAAAGAATTTTTAGCGAATAGACCTATTTATGTCATTGATACAACAAAGAGTTTGACAAATATTTCTGGTTCAAAGAACGATATAATTATCAATATGGATTTTCAAAATGCTATTACTAACTCAACATGTTATGTGGTTGTGGTTTCTGAGAAATTTTTAGCCTATGATGTGATTAAGAACGATATTAGAGAAATTCAGTAAAAATCGTGTTTATTTCACTATTATTCTTCGGATAATTTTAAAACTTTACAGAATTGTTAAAGACATTGATAAAAGTATACATTTTAAATTGCATTAAAAAATTTTGAAAAATAGGGATGATATTAGGAAAAAACTATTTCAAGGTCATGGACCGGAAGTGATGATTTAAAAAAATACTTTAATATTTACTGATCCTATATACCAAATTTCATCAAAAAAGCTCCAAAGGTTCTCGAGGTATAAGAGTTTAAAGATAAGGGATGATTGGGGTAGATTTGAACATTTTGTTATTTTCATGAAATTTTAAGTTGAACTCGCTTGTTTTTGAAGTTTCAGATTTTTCTGATAATTTTTTTATTTTTTTATGAGTATTAAGAAATAGGGGATGATTTCACCCTTATTGATAAGTTAAGTCGAAAGAGTTAAGTATTTACTATATGTGTATCAAATTTCATTAAAATCGGTTGAGTGGTTTTTGAGCAACAAGGTTTGAAATAAATATTGATATTCACTTATTTAATATACATTGGAAACTATAACAGTTCTAATATCGATTGCAACCATCGATTTTTATTATCGATAAAACTTCGATATTCATAATCGTTTATCACATGGAAAAAATTTTCATCATGGGCGTTGGCCACGTATAGCCAGTCATGCTAAATCTCCTCTGTTTTAACGAAATTTAACAAGACATATCATCATTTAGAAGATTCTAATGTATTTGCAAGTTGAAAAAAGAAGAAATGCACCTTATATGAAGTAAGAAGATTGTGTGATGTTCTTTGTTTCTTGTTAAAAGTGAAGTGAAGTGTTCCACTGGGCATTGCCATTTATAATGTTATTATATTTTATAAGTTACTTTTATATTTGCGACTCGAAGAAAGGAAAAATTGCAAGAAGATTGTGAATTTGTGTAGACATTCTAAACTGTGATAAAAACATTGTGTGAAAATAGTGATGTAAAGTGATCAATTGTACTATGAAAAGTATCAAGGTCAAGCGTTAGTGACACGAACGCCTCTCAGATGGAAAAGTATCAAGGTCAAGCGTTAGTTGAACTAACGCTCTCAGTAAAATATAATATGCTACGAGGTCAAGCGTTAGTGACACAAACGCCTCTCACATGTTTCAATAAAATGAGATTCGAGGTCAAGCGTTAGTGGTACAAACGCTCTCGGCTGAAAAGCAGACGTCACAAATCTACAGTTGATTGAAATAAAACATATGATACCTTTCTTCTTCTCCCATTCCCAATTTCTTAGAAGTTAAGTAGATATCGCAAAAACATGCACACTAACAACATTCATTTTGTATGTCTTTCATTATATCTTTAACAATAATTGATGATGTTCATATTATTCTCTTTCATTCCTTCTAATACTTTAAAAATATACTCTTTCGCTGATGAAAAATCTCGATTTCTTCCGTAATAATTTTTGTAATCATAGACAAAATATCCTAAATAGTTGAATAATACAATAAAATCATTTCTTTTTATCTCGGTAGTTAAAATATAAACATAAACATTTGCGCTGAAAAATTTATATCTCGGTAGACTTAGTTCCATAATCTCCATTTATAACAAAAAATCTTTTTGTTTAAATGGAAGAGTATAATGCCAACTGTTACAAGTGTTATAATAGAGGAGAAATTATTGATAAAAGATATTTAGTTTGTAGAGATTATAATATAATTTTGTACGAAAGACCTAAACCTAAGAAATTTTGAAATAAACTAACACATTTGAATAACCTGCTTACAAAATTGCAATATGGAGGTAAAAACAAACAAAATTTGTTACAGAATTTAGAAAACAGAATAAAAAGTTTTACTTATCTCTTAGGACCATTGAAAAAATTATTTTCTTTTTCAAAGAATACATTATTTGTGTAGGTATCGATACACACGTTTATTATGAAAAGATATTACCTGTATTTTTTCATTATCTGGATGTTGAATTTGTCTACGATTTTAAGCCAGAAATCCTCGATGATTTTATAGTACACTTGGAAAAGATAAATAATGAACCTCGTGAAAAGAATGTGGTTTTACTCACATTCTCTCCGACTTCTCGAGTGATTGTTAGCAAATTCCATCATTTCCGTTAAGGAGATTTTACATTAAAACTGCTCAAGAAAGTAGAAGCAAACAGCTATAAATTCGGTTTTTTTTATTCGTGATTTACTGTTTGATTTTAAAGATTCGTTTATTGTCCTTTAAACAGTATTTTCCCTTGATTTACTGTTGGCTCCGAAAGTGCGCTAGAATCGGCACTTTCTTACCTACTCCCTATAAGTGGAGTTAATAGCATAAGAAATTTAAATTATATTTCAAACACATATTTGTCTTTATAGTATGTATAAACAATCACATAAGAAGAAAAATCACATAGGTAGAATAAGATGCAATCGCCAGTACCAGGACCAGGCCTTACATGGATGAGTTCCTTTTATAATTTAGAGATCTAAGTTGTCCTTCATAGTATCTCTCGTTACCCAAAGCAAATTACATCCTAGTTTAAGAAAGTATTATTATTTACAGCACAAAACACAGGCACAGTTCAAATGTAATGATAATTGAAGTAAATTCTATTTTATTCATTTTGCAAATGTTTTAACTTCATGGTTTTCTTTTTTCTTAGAAATTATGTAATCAAAGAAATATTTTGTAACCTTTGTGTAAATACAGAACGAACCTTGTTTTGCACGAAGACCCAACGTGTACAGAAAGAATCAATAAGAACTTAGTAATTTCATGTGTCAATCTCAGTAACGCTTTGTATTCGTTCATATATATCTGCTAAATATTTTAAAACTTGTAAGGAGAAATATTTCCTGAATTATTTATAATTGACATTTTTCTGGCAATTTTGCAGTTAGATAAATATTTACCTTGAGTTGAAAACTGTTTATGTTAGGTGTTTCCGTATAAAACTAATAACTGAATTATATTTATTTATTATATTTAATAATTTGTTTTAACTCTCATGACCATTTTTGAGAGAAATATGGTCTATGATGTTCTACTGATTCAATTAGTTACTGACATTAACGTCAGATATCTCTTACACACTATAAGAAATAAGATATAGTCAATTAAAGTGATAAAGATTATTAGATTTCAATGTAACTTTCAAAATTCTACTTTCTACGATCTAGAATGCGTCGTTATTATGACAATTGCTTAAGCTGAAATTGAGAGAGTATTCTGCAGAATTAAACCATTACCAAAGTTATTTTAGTCAACATCTTGGTTGACAATAAGAGTTAAATAACAGTATTAATTAATCTCCAGAACTCGCCGGAGAATTAAAATTTATTTTGGTTAGCTACTCTAAGTCAATATTTAAGGTCGATAGTTTTTACACAATTTTATGTGTACGATTTCTTGAATTAAAAAACTTGTACATGCAACGAGTAAAGGTGGTATTTAGATTTGAAAATCTGAAATTAAAATTGTTTTTCTTGCAAATTAAAGGTTATGAACGGTTTGGAGTACTGTATTGTTCTATTTCGGGGATACGCATCCTTAGGAACAAATTATTTAAAATGTCAATTGCATTGAGCATGTATTTATAGAAAGAGACTGTTCTCATAAAACTATTTAAAACAAGAACACTCCTCAGTTTAGATATACTCAGAGACCCTCCAGTCATTAAACATGTATTATTTCACAATGACTTTAATTACAAGGAGGTTGGAGTACGCCTCACCTGGTGTCACAAAAAAGCTTCATTCTTATTTTACGCATTAATTAGAGTCTATAGCTCATTTTATTGTGTATATGTCTGGAAGAGAGCTTTACATTCCCCAGCAGACAAAGAAGAAACTTTTTCAGCTTACTGAGTAAAAGGCTTCAGTAACGCTCAAATTCCCTCGAAGGAAATTCACTACCGTACAACTCGTTTTTATATACGGAAAAAACGATTTATAAAAGCTTCTATTCATAATTCTACAGATGATACTTTTCGAGAAAGCAACCAGATACATACAACTGTTCTCATTGAGGTCAATTATTAAGGTTACCAGTTACTACTACTTAATTTTGCGCTAAAATATAATCTTGTCACATACTTAAAACCACTTTATCCTACTAATCTTGCATTTTTATTTATAAATATGCAGTATGTATTAATGTTTAAGATCTCGTATATTTGTATTTAGCTAATTTACTAATTTATTTATTCAGCTTCGTTCTCATTACAACTACAGTTCCAAATAAAACGAATGTAAAACATTTACAAATGCTTAGCCATAACCAATGTAGCGACATGAACTATCATCGGAATGTTGTCTATAATAATATTTGGCCTATATTTCTGAAAGATTTTAAGCAAAAAGGTCATAATCTCTACAATATATAATGAGGACGGACTGAGATATGGACAGAGAAACAATGAGATAGACAGATAGACAAGTAGAGAGATTCGTAAACGCTAATCCCGTAACCGAAGAAGAAATCAAATATACTACTGGAATGTAATGAATTCATATGTCTTCTTGTTAAAATACTGATGTATAGCAAATCATAAATAGAAAACATTTAAATTAGGAAGGTAATTCCGATAACAAACGAGACTCTAGCCTCCTAACTAGGCATATCCACAATAGTGCTACCGTTGAATCAAATTCTTCTTAGAGAGACAGGCGGCTTCTACCCGCACAAGACTGAGTGATAACAGGTCTGTGATGTCCTTCGATGTCCTGGGCCTCACGCGCGCTACACTGAAGGAATCAGTGTGTCTTCCCTGGCCGAAAGGCCCGGGTAGCCTGTTGAAACTCCTTCATGGTATGGATTGAGGCTTGCACTAGTTCCCCTTCAACGAAGAATTACCAGTAAGCGCGAGTCATAAGCTCGCGTTGAAGTCCCTGCCATTTTTACACACCGCCCGTCGCTACTCACCCGTCGAATGACTTAGTGAGGTCTTCGAAATGGTGCGCGGAGATCGCCTCGTGTGGTCGCCGATGTTGCCGGAAAAATGACCAAACCTGATCATTTAGAGGAAGTAAAAATCGTAACAAGGGCTTACGATTTAATTCTTGTATTCCTTTATTCTTATTCTCATTGAAATTAGTATGTCCAGTATAATAGTTGGCTACCTTTTTTACAGTAACATATAGCACTTATATATATATATATATATATATATATATATATATATATATATATATATATTTTAAAGTTAAACTAATATTGAAAGGTATATAGTTGTGTAACGATCTTCTTTAGGGTAATTTAATTTTCCAACATACTCCTTTTACAGCATGAACTAAGGGAGGTCACTGAGTATTCCAAATAATAGTAACATATCTAAGATAAATCAAATAATTAATTTAATTATAGGTACAATAAAAATTACTTCTACTTTATGACTAAGAAAAGGGCACATTTTCAAATTCAAACACCAGTATTTTTACTCACGAAACAATATGTTTATTCGCGTGGACTAGATAATAATAATAAAATTAGCAGTAGTTTTAAAAATATTCATTTGAAATTTTATAATACTCCTTGTTATGAATTACTTTAAAGTTAGTGGAAATGAGTATAAAATCTAGGACAAAAATATAGGTCTCACTACGAAGATGCTATCATGGTGGGGTTGAGGACGCTGAGGACGCTAGAGTCCTCCAGACAGCCAAGTAGTAGCTGGTTACTCAGCACAACCCACGTTAACACCAGGAATAGTATGGCGTACATGGAGTAACATAAATCGTGGTTACTATTTTGTATTGTAAAAGAGAGATATGTCGTGAATAGAACTATAACCGTTGAACTAGAACACTAAATGATAACACGAAATTGATTAGGTTAAATGTAACATAAAATTAACTAAGTTTATAAAACAGTATACTATGGAGCGTATGGCCTAAAATGCGGCACTCATCATTACTATGGAAGAGTTTAAATGTTTCCTTATATGTTTATAAGACTTATATGTTTCTATGATCACATTTAACAACATATTCTGTAAAATGTATCCTAATACTTCTGTGATCATGGGTAAAACAATAAAACAGGTACCAAATTAAAACACTTGTGTAACTTTAAGTTGTTCTGACGGATGTCTCACTGTCGAGAAACGCGCTGATAATGTTTCTAATAATGTCAAACACCAATGAACATTACATTATTCACAAAACATCACAAAAAAGGTAAAATAATATTGGGATTTGAACTGTGAGAATCGTGCTTCGTGTGTTATTTAACTGTTACTATGCTTTCTACCTGTGTTATTAAAACAACACACAGTGTTATAGTTCGATGAGTCCAATTTTGCTTAATGTGACTGAATATTATTTTAAGTTTAATATTAGTTTCCTTTTATGTTTAAAAAATTTAATTCTGTCCGAATGAAACGCAATGGAACTTTCATACAAATGCGGAAATGAGTATCGATTTACAGCTATGAGTTGTCTTCGATATGTCCTTAAACTTATTTGTCATGGAGATTTGTAAATTATAACAAAATAAAGTAGTATTCTGTGACTTGTAAATTTGTTATGAAAATGTGCGTTTACCATCAGTAGTTCCAAATGTTTAGCGAATTATATATATTGAATAAGAAAAAATATGTGTATCTTGGTATTTCGCCAAAAATCAATATTTATAGTGTTATGGGTTCTTAATGTCAAAATAATTTATTTAACCTTAGTAATAAAGGCCTTTTGAACGTTGTAACTGTTCTTGTTTCATGGTAAATACAATCATATACAATAAATTTATTTAATAATATGTACTGATAATATAAACTTCAAATTAACTGGACTTTAAAAAGTAATTACTATTAATCTGGTACGGCAAAGCAAAATCCTTGTAAAATCCACATAAGTTTTTTTTTTTAATTAGCAATAGAGTTAAACGTTCATACCGAAAATAATCCCTAATAAAATGGTATTTAGAGTAATATATTAACACATGCTCTAAACTGAATAAGGGAACTTATTTTATTATTAAAGAAAATTAGTTTTATTGAAATGTTTGTCTTTATGGTGTGGTTGTACTCATATGAGTGTATAATGACGTAAAATTAGTTAGGTTTAATTTTTAGTTGTAGAAGTGAGGTAAAGCCACAATATTCATACTAACTAGAAAACATATAAAAAATACTCAACAAAGATATTTGAGTTATTCATATCCAGGGAAACAAGGAAGAAAGATTTAGGTTGTTTTAATATATGCAAATTTTAATTTAATGTACAAAGTCTAAAAATCGCAGCACAGAGTGTAACCATTACCTAAAAGGCACCGAGGACCAGGGCCAGGATCAGGACTTGCAGGTAGGATACTGTTATTGTTCTAAGATCACAGATGCCACTTTCACCATCTCTCGTCACCCAAACCAATTTACATATCTGCTTTAGCGATTAATTACAGCCATTCACATTTTTATTGAGTATCGTCACTTGGACTAGAATTATTACTGCAATAGTTCAATAACACTGATCCGTTTTGTAGAAAAGCTAGTACATTTTTATTTTGGCCTATTGTTAACCAATGTACCAAATGCGTTCAGGCCGAAATGGTTAACTATTTTCCTCAAAATAGATCAAGTATTCATATGAATTTGGTTCTTTTTGTACATATTAGTAGTATGTAGTATGTATACTAGTAGTAACCTCCGAAATTAGACGATTAAATGAAGACATGAAATGATCAAAAGAAAAGTCGGCTGTTAATTTGAAAAATATTGGTTATAAATGCACAAAATATCGAAAAATTATGAAATGTACACATATGAAAAAAAGTCAGGTAATTTCTAATTTAGAACATTTTAAAATTTAAAAATGAGCCAAAATTAATCCTGATGCGCTATTAAATGACAAACATGTTTTAGTATGAAACTTATTATTTGAAATTCTTTAAAATCGTATTTTACTGTACATTAATTAAGGAATAAATTAATGTTGCTACCGATTTTAGTTATAATAAACATATTAATTTAGTTGAGTGTTTTGTTTTTTTTCTATGTGATGTACCTTAACCTGATACCTGAAGATAAATTCTCTAAACTCGAAATGTTCATGGTAGTAATAAAACACAATAGGAGTGTTATATGTGGTTTATAACTCTTAAATGTCTTTATTTAATTGCAAAAATTACCCTATTATATTAAATTTTCTTATATTTTACAACCGAAATAATATTTCGTAGTAGGCTGTATTTTAACAACGAGTAAAAATTAGTTTAAATGAATTATGTTAATTTATTAATTAAATACAATAACTGATATATATGTGTGAATGTTGAGTTCATCTTAATTTCACATTACGCTTAATGCAGCGTCTGAAATCAGACGTTATCAGATTTAGATTATTGAATCGGGAGTCAATGTTTGCCAGAAGAGATAAAAAGAGTATACAGAAATATAGCAGTTTTCGAAGCTGATTTCGAGTTATAAATGGTCAATAGTAGTTAAGATTCACATCTTCATTGCAGCGAATGTTCAATTGAATGGCAATTCAATAAATTATACTAAAACTGAGATTTTCTTACCACATTCCCCTTAAACAGCCATTTGTTTATTCTTTCCCATGCATTCATCACCAAATACTCCCACTTCAATCCGGTACCATTCTAATGATCATCATTTTATACATCAATCATTTTTTTATCAAATTTCAAATTTTTTTATCAACATTTTATATTCTAATCTCGTCTAAAGTATGTAATATGTGTGAAAATAAGCAGCGGTTCAAACAAGTTGTATATATTTTAAGCATTCAGGAACTTTTTATACCAAATTTATATCTGCTGATTAGATGAACTCAAGCCTGCGAGAGCAAACTTTAATAAATCGTGGACCTGTTTCATGCAGTGCGGTCGTTCTTCCGGACTCAGTACGATCTTATTGGTCAATGCACATTTTTACATACAATATAAAGATGTTTTTAATATCTAGAGGCTCGGGAGACAACAATTGCTACCTTTTGAAAACATGCCTGCACGGCTCTCTGAACATTAAATTTACTTGGAATGAATGTTTTTACAATTTTAACATAAAAAAGTCGTGTGTTCGGACAGGCACTCCTCAAAACCAGTCCGTTAGTAGAGTAGTATTTGGCTAAGGACCTCTACACATGAACGCCTGGAACTCGTGATCAGCCAGTCACCTTTTAGAGCTTGCGAGACAGCCAAGAATTTGCCACAACCAAGAACAATTCCCTGTAATAGCAGCAGCGGCATTGTGAAAATGTAAAAATACCCAATATCTGACAAATTTTACGATCCCGTTGGCCGGCCGGATACTAAAGAATTCAGAAGCTTCCCTGGATCGGAAACTGTCAGAAACTAAGACCCCTTAAATTTAAAAGCTATTAGATCCCTCTGGGATCTAAATACCAAGTGCTACTAGGCACCGGAAGCACGAATATGCCAGAAACTCCAAGAGAGAAGGAGCTAAAGCAGACTGTGAGCTACAGTTTTTTAATCAGTAGAAACCGTCGGCGGTAACAAACCGGGAACTGGTAGAGGATGGAAGCTTCAAGGATTTTGGCTTCCCAAAGATCAGATAGTGAGGTATCTTAGTGACTGAGATCTTTAAAATGCCAGGAAATACCATAGTTGTAGCGCTCCCAGTGGCTGCAATCTCTTAGAGGGATGAAAAGGTGGGTGCTCTCAGAGTCTAGAAACTCCCCTAAAATTGGAAGCTGACCGGGGCCAGAAGCACTAAAATTTCGAGTGTATACTTTATTTAAGAGTTAGATTAATGTAATTTCTAGAGGATTTTAAGAAACGAGGAAATATAGTGAAGTAATTTTTTTATGTACGCGTCTTTTTAGGAACTGCAAAGGAAACTCAAACTTTTAGGAACTCAATCTTATGAGGAAGAAGATCCATTATCCGGTATTTTGTAGGTATATGGGCTGTGACAATACTTGAGTGTACCACCAGAAATATCTTAGTAGAGCAGAAGTACGTATAAGTCAACCTTCCTGAATGGTATAAAACCTCGAGGGTTGTAAATTCTTTCTGATTTTGTTGGCAAACCAGCGAAGTTAAGTATGTATCAAACATGTCTTATTAATTTTAAAATTATCTACCTTATCTTCTCACAATAAACTAACGTATCCAACAGGATGCTATATATGTCAGTGAGAAAATTAAATTTGTGAATTGATCAGATCTAAGTTTAGGGTTTAAAAAGAAGTATGCAGAAAAGGTTGCAATAAATGTGTGACTATACTTTATACTGGAAAAAAGGCCGACAAGTATTTTTTTTAAAGTTAAAGAGTCTTATATCTGAAAGTTAAGAGTGAATATATGCTAACCAGAAGAATACAAAAGAGCTTTTTCTTCATGAAAGCGGTTTCTCAATAAATAAATCGTTAATGTGATTGATGCCTTTACGCTCTCGGCTGATATTGTATGAGGCATTTCAAGCCAAAAACTGCATATAGAACACTCCTTATTTTTAAACGTTTATAAATATTGTTATTCTGTTAGGGAAAAAATCTTATAATTCCTAATAGTCCTATAAGGACTTTTGCGCTACATTCAAAGTGATAGGATTTTCTGGATGGGTAATGTTAGGGATAGGGCCACATATTATAGAGGTCCATGAAGAACAATTTAGGGCGTTCATTAATCCATGTGCCCTCAAAAAGGGTTGACCTGCTCTGAACTGGCCTCTCCAGTCAAAGCAGGTATAGGGTGGCAAACTCTTATGTTGAGGCTAGCAAGAACCTCTGACACTTAGGAACAAACCCCACCAACTCAAACAGCCATCTCCCGCAGTAGACTACATGTATTACACAATAGATTAGATCTATTGAATTACACTTGCACCCCAGAATATCGAAATTTCGGTTAGTGATGTTCTGCTCTTTAACACCCATAAGGTTTCTCAGGTTTATGTGACACAGACTTTTCCTGTGCACAATGTTAGGTACCACTGGAAAGTATAACCTAGCCAGAAGTGCTCCCTGCTGGGTTCTATGTTGGAATAAGTGTTACAGTATTCTATACAAAAATATAAAAAATTCTATAACATGACAAGTATATAATCATTTTGAATAGTAATTGGTTAAAGTATAGGAGAGTAATCAATGTCAACTATGGAATGGGTATGGAAAGATAATTAAGCTAGTGCGAAAACAACACAAATGTTAGGGCAATGGTTTGAACATTGCAGACTTGTTTTTAAAATATTTATAGTTCTAGGAAACGGTCTCAAAATAAAATGAAAAATTATTTAATGCTCACCCTGTAACCTACTTTTCAAATAATAGTATATTGCTTGTTTAATAACCTACAGATATAGAACCTTGTTAACCCTAAGTAACTTGAAACAGATACATTAGAACGAAAACTATGATGAAATCTACGAAGGTTATTTCAGTTGAACATATACTAATTAGCAATAACTTGATATATCGAATAGTAGTATATCGATAAATAGGATATAAAATATGATAATTTATCACATAAGAATAAATGTAAGACAGTTAACAAAACATGTTTGTTTCTATAGAAAATATGTGTTTGTGTAATCAGATAACAAGACTTGGTAAAATTTCAGTAGTAGTGATGTAAACATGCAAGTAAAGGTTTAACCTAAAATACAAATAAACAGGTGAAGCAAACATAATACTGCATATACTAATATTTTTCTTAATATCCATAGTAACACTAAACGGCAGGTATTTCAAAGTTTTCGTTAAGTTCAAAATTGGTGTCTACAAAATTTGACGACCTCCCACCAAGTTAGATTGTAGAAGCAGGACGTGGAACAAGTGACATGGCCAAAACCTTGATAATGGCTAGGAGTATATTCATTTTCAAATTTAATGCTCAAAGTCGTTTAACACGCAGGACGTGGAAGATCTACACCAGGAGTACTATTGGCCAAGACCAAGATCAAGAAAAGGACTATTCTCGATTTTTTCCTAACTATTCTTATTACCCAAAGCAATTTACATTCCAGTTTTGCAGTTATTAATTACAGCTAAACCTGTGAAACAGCACCCATAAAATTATTACGCGTTTGCAGTTAAGAGTATTTTAATTTATAAAGAATCTTACAGCGATTTTATTTTTTTGTTTACTGATTTATATTGATTAAAAATAAATAAAAAAAAACATTCATTTAGCAAACTGGAAGGACTTGATTTAAGATTTTAAATCCTTTCAGTACTCTAAGTGTACAGAAAGAATCACTTACAACGGTTTCATACATTATCTAAATGATGAAATATATAAGTTTATACATATATGATTAAAAGGGTAAAGATTGCCAAGAGAAATATTTACTTAAATGTGTCTGTGAGACATTTTCAAGCACTTTATAGTTTTGTAAATATTAACAATAATTTAAAATTAGCAAATGTTAGTTTATCTAAGATTAAAATTCATAAAGTATTGTGTTAATTTGATTAAACTGTATTATTTCTAAAAGTGGCATTGTACAGATTTAAGAAGTATTATGGTCTATATCTTTTATTATATACAATTAGTTGCTGAGATTACAACCAGAGTGTTTTTCCATTTTAAAGAGATTAGAAATGTCCGATTGAAAAAATACCATTATAGAAACAATTTATTAGATTCTATTTTCACCTTTAAATATTAAATTTATACATTTGATAATAATTTAACTCTAAGGAAAGTTAAAAGAATACTATATTTTAAAATACTGCCAGATTGTAGTTGATATAAAACTTTTAATTAAAATAAGTCTTGTAATGTTCCTTCCCAGAATTGCACCTTGTTTAGAGTATATCAAATAACTTGTAATAGTAAAACTAACCGTAGTTAGAAACATATTATTATTAATAGGAGGTGAGCATTGTGTAAACAAAAGGAAAGCAAATCGGCTGGAAAATCAGGTGGAAACACTAAAAATTTTTGTTAAGAAGTGATGAGCTATTTAGGCTTAGAGGTGCTGCGGTTTATACCCAGATACCGGGACAACTGAGGCTCTGGTTCTCGAATGCAAATTTTACTCTAAACCTATTAAATTCTAGTATATATTGCTATACAATATTTCTGGTGTAATTTATTGAGCCCAGCAGTTGTTTACACTATACACTTTATTTATACGTACAACTTTAAACATAGATCATCATTGAAATAAAAGAATGTAAACTGCAAACTTAATTTTAAGAGCCTCAAACATTTCCTATTGGAAACTGTTTATGTGGATGCAGTCTTTTGAATTAGTAGATAAAGTATACCATATTAAATACCTAATATATTAATCACTCAACCTTAAAGTCATATCATATCTGTTTCCTATTTAACTACAACATTGTAATCGTCAATGTTAATGAGTAACGTAACATTACTCAACAATCATGCAAAGTTTATTTTTAGTTTCGTTTGAAAATAGTTATTAGACAAACGAACTGTGTTGTTTTAAAACGTAAGGTTTACAGAAAATATTTGTGACATTTTATTCTTAAAATTAATTTCAGTCCTTAACTCGTTATAATAGGTAACATTATAATTGGTTCCCAATTATCTAAAACAGTGTAATAATGTCAATTTTATTGAGAAACGTAATGACTTCAACAACCATGCAGATAAAGTAACTCTTAAAATGACTTCAAATGAATATTAGCACTAAATTTATTTTTATTACGCTAAACTTCATTAAAATATTTATAAGACGAGTTAATAGTTTGTTTTTTTAAGTTATAAGCTTTACAGAAAATATTTGTGATATCTGATCTTTAAAATAATTTCAGTGCTTACTTTTTATTTTGTTATTGTGATTTCCGTGGTCTACTCAAATTAACTGTTAATCACAAAAGTATTTTTTTACGTCTTTATTTCCACTATTCCACAATTAGAATGAACAAAGTGTAACATATGTTGTATCCTTTTGCAGCAAAAAATTTAGAATAAAAAGACAGAATCACCTGCCATTTCATTACTGTAAAAGAAAAACATTTTTGTTACATTTTTCCAATTTAGCACAACATACTCGTATCACTATCATGTTACCAAATACACCCAAAAATATCAAAAATCAAAACAAACTAGCTTTAATGAAACACAAATTTTAATATTGACACTTTTAGGAAACAACTGGATATAAAATATAAAATCCCAAATGAATTACTTAAAAATTTTCCAAAGTAACCATATACATAAAAAAATGAGTTTTAAAACAACAAAATGGCAGGATGTGGATAATTTAAGAGCACCATTTGTATATTATATTATTATGTAAAATACATTGAAAACAACATCAATTATGGACGTTACAAAATCTTGTAGGAAACGCCGACTTAATCTCGCGTAGTGCGATGGCAGGAATGTTAGGGGTTAAAAACTGTCATCAAGCTTTGTTCATTAGAGTTTTGTACAGAAGATTATTCAGTTTCAAATAATTCGATAATCCTGGTATGATAAATATATAATAATCTAGATTATTTGTAAGGGAATCCAATTCAATTAACTAACTTAATCCAACACTTAACATCAGGGATATCATAATTTTATTAATTTTCACTGGAACTCACTTATCATATAAATGGTTACCATTATTAGTGCTTCGGAAGCCACCTTTAGCCGTTTGTCCCAAAGTTAAGTATTAGGGAGGGCTTCTTATAACTTTAGTCTGGTAAAATAAGACTTTACTTACTTAAATTGATTTAATTAATTTATATGCTTTACTCACTTTACTTACTGTACTTACTTTATACGCGTGAAAGATAAACACTAAATATTTTTATAAGGCACTAATAAAAATTCACACTAAATGTGTAGTTTAATTCTAACGTGACCACTGTAAATTCAAAGTAAGTTTTTAATAAAAAGTAATTTAAAGTTTATAATCCTCTATTAAACTATAAAAAGGCATTTAAATGGGTACATATTTACACGAAACTTGATAAAATTCAACTTTTACACTATGGCTACCAGGCGGTTCGGCACAGTGCACTATCAAGTACAACACACTGAGCTCTTAACTACTGGTAGCCAACATGTGCAACTCTGGATCTTTATATCATTATAAAATATACCAAGCATTTAAAATTTGTCATTACAAAAGTGAGGCCGATTTCCTCTTAAGACTTTTCACGCCTATTCCTAAGGGCCACTGGCCTACGCGAAGTTCTTATCATACAGAAAATGGATGAGAATCAACAAATTCAAGGCCGATGGCACTGACAATAAGTGCTGCCACACAAGGACTTTTAAAGTGTGCTAACTCTAGCTTAGTTCCAGTCTTAAATCTTTGACCGTGCTGTTATCAGCTCTATCAATCATCGTATGTGGACATAAAACATATACGAACAGTGAAACGGATATACATATAGACAGAGAGGCATATAGACATACAGATGGAAAAAAATGAAATAATTCAGTGAAAGCAGTTTTCCCAGGGTGAATTTTTAAGTTTCATCAATGTTATAGTAACGGGCAACTAATTATACTGTATGTGCCATTTTAACATTTTACACACATATATCACACCATGCGCCAGTGGTTTAAATTAGAAATCAGAAAAAACCTCTTGTAATGTTGTCATTAAAGCACCTTTGTAGTCAATAGATATGAGCAGTAAATTGTTTATTACATTTAATATAAGTATAGAATATCGACAGGATTTACAAGTAATTTTGTATTTATGTTCTTCTAATTCTAAAAGGACCTAATTCTTGTAACTTTGCCCGCAAAATGTAAATAGCACACTCATTTATTACAATTGAGAGCTACAAATTTCTATTAGCTACAAAATGTTACATTAAATAAGTGACTCCTTCTTAATTTGGGAAATATCATTTAATTATAATAAATATTATAATAATATATTTTTAATTATATTTTAGTCGTACATCTGATAACCAAGAGTTGCTGAATACTGTAATTGAAACTTCTAATAGCTTTATTTAATAGAATTTGCTTCTTAATAAAAAGAGAGAATGCATTAGATAAAATCATTTACATCCTGTGCGGATATAGTCAAAGACCTCTTTAAGCACGAAGACGAGTAACAGCATATTATTTTAATTTATTCTAATATGTGTATATTTATAATGAGAAATAAATTATTTATTTTTATGATTCACAGTTTACCTTTTTACATTCAAACAATAAAAATGCTACTGCGGAAACTTGCTTAATAATAATAAAACTATAATTAGTTAAAGTACAGGGAAGTAATCAATGTCCACCATGCAATAAGTATGGGGAGTTAATTAAGCTAGTGGGACAACCGTACTAGTGTTAGGGCAGTAGTTCAAACATTGGAGACTGGTTATGAAAACAGTTATAGCCTTCAGTGTATCAGTCTTTAACACGACATGATAATTAAAAATAAATTAAAACAGACTATTTAAAGAATATATGAAATGTATTTAATCTTCATTTTCTCGCCAGTTTTTCCAACAATTGTTTGTTTATTTAATAACTTATCAAAATAGCATTTTATTTTCCCTAAGGCACTACATAATTTCAGTTTAAATGTGCTGTATTGCAGACTACTTGAGCTGATACATTAATGCGAAAGCTTTGGACAAATCTACGCAAGTTCTCTTAGTTGAAGATATACTAATTGGTAATAACAAGAAATATCAAAATACACAATATTCTAATACAAGTAACACAACTTGTTTGTCTCTATAGTATCTGTATCGATAATCAGACAACAAGAATCGGTTTTTTTTCTTTTTCTTTTCTTTTTCTTTGCCTAAAAGGCGGTCTGGTTTAAATAACCATGAGACCTCGATGTACACTATTGTTGTCCATTTGTTCATCATAGTTTTGATTGTTATAATACATACACCTAATCAGCATCCATTCACATATATACACACATCACAGATATTATTTACAAAAAAAATATAACAGCACAAAGGTAAAAAATGGATTTTGTCTTCTCTGCCAGGGGCCAATCAAGCAGTATCAACGTTAGTATAATGTACACAAGCACGTGAAGGCGAAAACCAAAATAAATAGAAACAGGTGAAACATATACAGCAGTGTGAATATTAATATTGTTGTAATATCCATAGAAACAACAAAGGACACATAATTCCATGTTTTTGGATAAATTGAAAAGTTGTTTAGAGAAGTCGTTGAACTCACACCACGTTGGTTTGGAGGAGCCCACCCAAAACAAGTGCGACTAGGCTAAAAGCTTGAAAAGGACCTGGAGCCTTTTTGTAGTTCAGTATAATCAGTAAAGTCGTTAGACACGCAGGACGTGGAAAATCTACACCGGGATTCATCCAGTACTATGGCAAAGACCAGGATCGAGACAAGGAGTTATAGATGAGTTACTTTTTACTTTTCATTTTAGTGTTTCTCTAACTATTCTTCTTACACAAATTAGTTTAAATCCTAAATTTAGTGATTAATAATAATAATAATAAAACAAATTCAAACGGTTCCTATGTAATAATTTAATTATTAACAGGATTTTAATCGTTAAGGAAATTTAAAATTATTTTAATTTATTTGTTGGTGAAGTTCTGAAGGCAAACAGAAAGAAACCTCAGAAAATTCATCAGATTGATTTAAATCCTTTAAGTACTTTTAGTGTACAGAAAGAATCAGTTTTAAATCACCTTCAAAATAATTTCTAAAGGTCTTAAGGTCCTTTCACATATATACCTATTTGATAATAAGTGTAAAGATGACTTAGAGAATTAATTACTTGGTTAAATATATCTGAGAGCATTCTTTCATACATTTTATATAAATATATAATATTTAAAAATAATTTTAAATTAGTAAATTCTAGTTGAATTAGGATTAAAATAATAACAAATTATATTTACTTGTTTGCACTGGAACCTTTAATAAGGATATTGTACAAATTTTAGGAGAAATACGGCCTATAATTTTAACTTATCTATTTAGTTGCTGAAATTACCACCAGAGCTCTTTTTAAATTTACAAGACTATTAAAGTAATATAGCCATATAAATAACTTATTAGAATCCATTTTTGCCTTTATTAAATTTTAACAAATAATAATAATAATACCCTATTGCATGCCAAATTATAATGAATCTTTGTAGAAAATATTTGTAAACATTCTTTAAATAATTATAAGTCATGTTTTCTTATGAAGATTTTTATGTTTTTGACTACAATATATATTTTTTATCACAATTGTGGTTCATTATTTTCCCCGAAAATTAATGTGCATTTTTAATGAATCAGTTTACAACGCCCAAATGTTTTAAGATCAGTTCATAAATATTTGATAAAGAGTATCGATTACTTAAAAAAGTTTTACTTAAATATGTCTAAGGGACATCTTTCAGTCATTTTATTTATTTAAATCCTTAATGTACTCTAAGTGAACAGAAAGAATAAGTTTACAATCGCCTTCAATATCATCTCTAATTGTTTTAAGGTCCGTGTATACATATTTGATAAAAAATGTAAAGCTTACTTAGAGAATTATTTGGTTAAATATACCTGAGAGACATCTTTCAGGCATTTTATTTATTTAAATCCTTAATGTACTCTAAGTGAACAGAAAGAATAAGTTTACAATCGCCTTCAATATCATCTCTAATTGTTTTAAGGTCCGTGTATACATATTTGATAAAAAATGTAAAGCTTACTTAGAGAATTATTTGGTTAAATTTGCTTGAGAGACATCTTTCAGCCATTGTAAATAATTTGAAATTAGTGAAAGTAATTTGACTTAGGAATAAACTTTATAACTTAATTATATTTGATTGCTTGCACTTAAAAATTACGTACGGTATTGTAAAACTTTTTGAGTAGAAATATAGTCTATAATTGTTGATTTAATCAAAATCTTACTTGAACCACCACCAGTGGTCAAAATTAAACCTTCATAGACATTCCGAATGAAAATCAATTACTAAACTTCTAGACGAGCCGTTAAGAGCCTCTTTCAGCCAAAAAAAAAAAAAAAAAAAACATACAAATAAAACAATTTTAAGTTGAACAGTTATCAGTTCTGTACCGTGCGCTATTGTCGCCTTAAAATATTGGGTATTCTCACCTTAACTAAGTGAGACTTCATTATAACGTAGAATTTGCTATTCGTAAAAGTTATACAACAGCTGTATTTTGACATCTAATAGGAAGGTGCAGAATAAAGAATTACCAGAATGTGCCTATTAGACATCTTTTACTATCTTAGTAGCTAATCTAGCTAACCGATCACCGTCTCAGCTTATCGATTCATCTAAAGGCTTGAGTTGGAGTTCCGGTTAGAGGATATGACTTTCGTAACCTGAAGTAATAAAGGCTCCTAAACGTATAATCAATTGTAAAAATGTAAAATGCATAACAGTATGAATTCATCGTAGATTTGTACACTTTTCATAATTTTAATCAAATATTTTCTAAGCTGGGAAATTAAATATACCTGAGGTTACATATCCCCTGATAACGTAAACTAATAGACAAAGACATGATATTTTGTAATTTGAGTCCTATTTAACACGTCTCATAATTAATTTCATTATTCTCTGATTAAACTCAATAAAGTATTTAACTATGTGTTATCTAATCTCTCATGAAGAAAATATAATATTTTTAATCAGAATTTTGGAACATATCTAAGCACGTGATATTGCAAGAGAAAGAAACAAGGAAGTGTAGTACAGTAAATTTTAGTGTACACGACATTTGAACTGTAGGGGAATTCTAATTCAATCTTGAGACCGTTGAAGTAAAATATTCAATATCCAGTTTTTTTGTAGGTATATGGGTAGTAACAATACTTGCGTGTACCACCAGAAATGTCTTTGTAGGGCAGAATTACGTACAAGCATACCTTCTTGAGTGCCATAAAACTTCGAGGGTTGCAAATACGCTCTAATTTTGTGAGCAATGAGCAAAGTTAAGTATGCATCAAATATGTCCGCTGAGGAGTGCTATTAAAATCACCTACTTTATCTTCTCATACTAAACTAAAGTATCCCGCAGGATACCATATATGTCATGTATAGAAAGTAAAATTTGTGAATTGATTGGATCTAAGATTAGCGTTCCTAAAGAAGTGGGTAGAAAATGTGCTATAAGATTTAGATTGCGCATATTTTGGAAAAAGCCCAACAGACTTGTTTTAACTAAAAAAGTCATATATGAAAGTTTAATCGTGACTATATTCTATAAAATTAAAATACCAAAGTGCTTTTCTCTATGGGTCCGGGTCTCAAGAAATAGATTACGCATGTGAAGTAAGTTGTAACGTCCTTTGCGAGTATATATTAAAAGGAATTTTCGATCCCAAAACGACGTACAGAAAACTTTATTATTAAACTCTTGGAATATAAATATTGTTAAACCCTTAGGAAAAGAAGCTTAGGGGTCTTAGATGTGCAAATGACGCAAAGAGTTCGTTTTGAGTTTCTCGCCGCCGCCTTTTTTTGGATTTCTTTAGACGAACATGTCTACAGATTCAACATGTCAAGTCTGTGACAGTGTCACACTATACAGGTGTCAAAGCCAGTATCCACATTGAATACATCCATTATTTTTATATCTAACATATATATATAATATGTAAACATATACTATGAAATCAGTCAAAAACCACTATGATCTCATACACATACGCAAACGATAACAAGGCTAATTTTTGTTCAAAGAAAGATGTGTTTACCCGATAATTTTATATAGGATAAATATATATCCTGCATATGCAAGAAAATTATACCTTATGAGATAAAAATGTTTTAAACATTAAATAGCATTTAAGATTTTAAAGAAATAAAATACTGTTTATATTTCCATTATAATAGCAAAAGAGATGTAACTGTTTAGTGGAATCCCATGGTTATAATAAGAAAAGGAGTTACACAAAAGTATCATGAGTTTAAGTAGTATAATTCAATTACAAGGATAATTGTATCGCAATTACGGTATAGTTAAGTCTCTACCGGTACATTTAAAAATTGTGTTTTAGTGATTTAATCGCATTTCTTTTCAAATAAGTAAGATCACGTTGTAGGTTGACCTTAAGAAGGACATTATTATTAATATATAAAGTTCAATATCCCTTCCTTGTAATCAGAATTGTGATTATCCTGTATATATATATATATATATATATATATATATATATATATATATATTATATATATATATATATATATAAAATTATTGTATTATTTTATTTTATTGTGTGTGTGTGTGTGTGTGTGTGTGTGTGTGTGTGTGTGTGTGTGTGTGTGTGTGTGTGTGTGTGGTGTGTGTGTGTGTGTGTGTGTGTGTGTGTGTGTGTGTGTGTGGTGTGTGTGTGTGTGTGTGTGTGTGTAGGTGATAAAGCAGTTCGCAGGGATTATGTTACATTTTAGAGAATCGCAAGACCTTGGTGTGGTGCGGCATTAAAACGTAATAAGGGGTAACAATTTTTAAATTATAATCTATATTTCATGGACACTATAGAACGTGACGTTGAATTTTTTGTACGTTGGAATAAATATTTTAGATCCCCAAATCACTTGAATACTGATAATTTAAAATATCTCTGTTGAACAAATCGATGAAGCAGCTGCTGCACGCAGGGTTGGGATTATACGGTTGTTCTGATATGTGTAAGACTTAATGATGGTTCTACCTTCGTATATTTTTACACTGTGGCAACATTTTACGACTGCAGCAATTAAAAATTATTTTTATTTAATTTGAATACTAATATATTATGAACTGGAACTAAATGTGCTTTAAAAAAATACTTTTACGTAATATTCATAGGAAAATATTTAAAAACCTATTTGTTTACAAATTTTCATAGTTTTTTGCACTTTGAGGCACTTGTGAGCACAACTGTTAATTTAATAGGCACGTGTTCCAGGTGAATTAAAAAAATAGTGAATCTAATACAAATCTATTTAGAATTTAGAATTTCTTCTGGTTTGATACATTTTAATCCGATCATGAGACACATAAAACATAAAATCATCGTCAGAAAAGTACATAAAGTAATTAAATACTTCCATTGTACGTGGGTAGCTGATGCGAATATAACATTTATTTTATGTCTTAATGTTTATCTTAAATGTGTTAAACCAAACATATAAAGTATGAAAAACAATTATTTCATGTTTGAAACCCTTGTGATACTCTCCTATTTTGGCCTCCATCAGAACTAGTAAAGATATTGTTCGAGTCACTATCAATTTTAATTTTAATCAGATTGTGTATGTGTAGAATACAAATTAGCTTTCACCTCATGTGCTATGACCGGATAAATAATTATTTTTACATAATTTTATACAACGTCGACCTTTACATAAATAATGATTTTGAAAAGAAAACTAGATAAAGTATGTTAAGTTAGAATAATTCAAAACCTCAAGTTTAACCAGTGACACTGTGATAACGAAGCGCTAGGTTAACGTGACATTTACCAACCTCACTCCGCCACCACTTTGTCACGCGATGCGCTCTTTTACACGAGGATACTCAGTAGCAGTCTTGTTTTAACGGTGTTACAGTAACTTTGACAGGAATATTACAAATAGGAGAACCTGCTTATCATAAGGAAAAGTAATTAAACCTTTTATGAGATATAAAATAATAACTTTATAGTAGATACAGTATAATTTAACTAAGATGGAGTGGTTCGAAATTGTTCAAAGTATTAAACCTCCAGCCAGTGAGCGAATACTTGCGAGTCAATAGAAATTGGTAAAAGATTTATTGGATTCAAAACAAGTTTATTATTGACATGAAAATATCATCAAGGTATTATAAATTATTGAGTGGGGAGATGTGTGCAAAATTTAACTTAAGCCTCTGGGCCAATTGGCCTTTAGATTCATTCTGTTTCCATGATTCTATAAGCCTCCATATTTACGCTGGGGTATCGTAATCACTGTGAGAGATACCCTTGTTAGATTGCACCTAACAAACATAGTGAGTCTGATGAAATATTTTAATCAAATTCTGAATTATGCTGATTCTTCAAAAGTGACTCATTGACATTATTTTTTCCATAAAACAGTATGATTCATCCATATCCGTGTCTGTGAGAGGAGGAGGAATTCCACTCTGCGCGCTTTATTAGACGGCATCTACGCACGTGACCAATGCCGTTAGTGTTTTGTGTTACTGCACACAGTCAGTAACTACTTACCTTATTTTTAAATTTTCGGACTTTAATTCGCTGTTTCTACCCTGGAACTAATGTTTTATAGAGCCCTTAAGACTCCTTCTTCATGTTTTGATAGAACAGCTGATTCGATGCATTGGGCCAATCGTGGACTTTGATGCGAAAATTAAGTCTTTTAACCTTCCTCACAAATTCAAGCACGCTAAATCCTAGGATCTGGGTGGATAGTTGACTGAAAGAGAGTTTGACGCTTCAGAGTAGTCCGGCTGGCGCCCCAACATGCATAAACCGCATTCCTGAGTTGGTTTGTTCAGGAATATTAACAGTAAATTTGGCAAGTAATCGGTGGAAAAGTTGTTGTACATATTTCTGCCCAGTGTCCTTAGAAAATTACGGGCCAACAGTTTAGATACCAGCAATAGCGCACCAAGTATTGAGGGTCCAGTACCTTTGGTTGGCTACCTCTCGCATCCAGTAAGGTTCTGAAAAGCACAGAACCTCATGTTGTGGCTGTTCACATCTCTATTGTTTTGGGAGGTTGTTTCTTCGCGCCACAAAACGCTGGGGGAAAATATTAATCTTCATGCACGTTATCATTTCTCCCGAACTTGATGAAAAAGGTTCAGCAGCTGTGGAGGACAAGCTTGTCCATGCCGGTAAAAACTAACTGAAGTACAACAACGTGTTCAGATTAACTAAAAAAAGGTTAAGACATAGCTGTTATGTGGTTTGTTATTAAACAAACCATCCCAGGCCACTAATAAATAGACCGCTATTAACGTTTAAATTTAATAGGAAATAATACTTTTAGTGTACGGAAAGTGTTTTAAAAACAAGTGGTAGACACTTTTGAATATCAAAAGGCAAATTTCAGAGAACAAAATGGGTGCTTAATGCAACAAAATGTTGCAAAAAATTAGAATTTTTAATGGTCACATGCATATTTTTTTAAATATAGTGTAATAACTGTTAGGCGCTTTTTTATTACCTTAATTCTTGTATGTTTAAAGACTCGTGACAATTTGCAACCACCGCCATACATTTTTTTAAATATTTTAAATCAAGCATAGATATAATTCGTTATCATTTTACAATTCTAGATGAAAATATTGATTTGCCGAAAGATAAATATAAGGTAGGTGGAACTAAAGGACGAACGTAAATGCTCCAGAGTGAAAACAGTATTATTTACGAGTAACTGGCTGACACAAAAAGTTAAAATATATGACAGAAATGCTAACAATCATGAAACATTGTTAATTGTTTCTATGGTAATCTATGTTAAATATTTAGTCAAAATTCGAAATTGAAGCGTAAACATGCTACAACGTTTAGGTCCAATTTTATTATACATATACAGGATTCCAGCTGCGCCCAAATTGTTCTAAATTGCCCTCCACAATGAGTTGATATTAGAACGTCGAGCAGTTTTACCCCATTTTAATGGGCCATGAAGAATGAGCCGCCTCTGGTTCAAGATGGCCAGAGGTGATTGTATGGTTCCAAGCTGGAGAGTGGATTATAGTAAAGGATGGGAGGATAGTGAATCTTTCTTCAACAAAGCGCCCTGCTGCTCCCAGGCTCCATGGCTGAGAGCAGTCGTGAAATCCCTCGTCTGGACACCATTCTTCGTCGTACCGCTCTGCTGATCCCAGGCTCCATGGCTGACAGCAGTCGTGAAGTCCCTCGTCTGGACACCATTCTTCGTCGTACCGCTCTGCTGATCCCAGGCTCCATGGCTGACAGCAGTGTTGAAATTGTTTGTGTGTCTGGATTTTGCAGTATTAATCACATATGTGCAGCTGGATCTTTCAAAATTTCATATAAAGGAGTCGTCTTAGTTTTGTAACACGAGACTGAGGGTTAATTACAACTAATTACAAACTAGGTTAAAATAAACAAATCTTACCAAAGTGTTGTGGCACGCCTAAGTCAGGAATCACAACCTACAAAATGTTGTTTGTCATGTCATGTCTACCGTCGTAGGTGGTTGGTAGACGGGTGAAGACGTATTGTGACCTGTATTCCGTAGTTAAGTTTTAATGATTAGTGTTTTGTATAGTTTTTTTTATAAAGTGCATGTTTATAGAGGTAGTGAAGTTGACAAACAACATGTAGGTTGTGATTCCTGACTTAGGCGTGCCACAACACTTTGGTAAGATTTGTTTATTTTAACCTAGTTTGTAATTATGTATTAGGTTAGATCTTTACCTGAAGAAGAGATCAGATTGCAGATCTCGAAACGTAGTGTTACTGATTTCTAGTTTCACTGAACGATCGCAAATGTCCGGAAAAATCCTGTTTCCTTCACAATCCATCGTCAAAATAACCTTCAAACATAGTAAGGTATGACTTTACACACCCATCAAATAGCTCTGTTAAAAGCTATTTTTTTTTTTGTACTTCAAAGTTCGGATTTATCTTGGATGGTTGAGAAGTGGCGCCAAAAATAATGTTCATGGCGTTTTGTTACATTTAGTATGTCGTTGTGCTCTGCCTTTACTTTATGGTATTCCAAAGTTTGTACCAATTCTTTTTAAAACACTTAACGTTTAAGGAGAGTTACCGTAAGTGTACCTGTTAGATAAACCTTTTAATAAAATGAGCAAATTCTTATAAAATTTAAACTTTGATGATTGATTGATTGATATTTCATCACTGACCTGTGATGGATGTGTTTGATAACAAATTAAATATCAATGTCAGCTATATTTTAAACTGTGTTATTAATCTACACACGTGTTTGTACGTTTCGTTACATTTTACTGCCATGGTCATGCGTATCTTCATCGACTCTGAAACTTTCTGAACAAGTGATAAGAGATGATAATAATGTATTATCAGATTTTTTAGTTAGTCAGTATTGTGCCGTGTCCTTGATGATAAGTATTGTTGTCTGTCCAATTGATGCCTTTCACAAAGAAGAAGCTTTCTTTATGTTGACGGTGATAGGGTATTAGGTAAATGTTTGCAGGACTACACAGCCGCTGCCGCGCTGTACGCTTGACGCTACCCGGACCCTGAACATTATTAACAAAAGGTTTAACAAACACTTTCTAGTCGTGTTCGTGAAACGAGAAACACAAACCGGACTACAACAAAGTGAACCAGCTCGCTAGGCCTGTTAGGAATGATAAGGCACCAGACCTTTTGGCTGCGATTCAGCTCAACCCTCATGACTCATCTAGGAGAGTTTGTTACCGATGCAGTAATTAGCCAACGACAGTACTCAGGTCCTTAGGACAGAAAAACGCACCCATACCGGATTTCACTACATCAAGCATTGCATAGAGATGACTTATAAGAATGAAATTTTATTTATCAGCCAGTGATAACATGCGCGAAGATTGATATTTAAGTTCTATGGTGAGACGAAGCAACTTTTCGGAGCAATGGAGTAATAAGCCGTCATAACATGAGGTTTTGAAAAGTTTTCGAAAATCCCACTGAATGCGAGAAGACCAACCCTTATACTTGGTGCGATAACCAAATTATTGGCCCTTTTTTTAGAACACTTGCATGGACATTTGTGTAACAACTTCTCTGAAGTGGTGCTGACAAACTGTTCCAGTCAACTACCCCCCTCCTCTGATTTAATGTCCTAAGCTACTACATGATGGGGGCTTAAAATACTCGGCATATGCATCAGGATCCAGGACTAGAGAAGACATGATGCAACCAATCCGGGCTGCCGTTCAATCAATAATGGAGAAGAGTTCTAAAGGGCTGTAGAAAACTTCTGTTTCTGGTAAAACTCTGTTTGCGAAACAACGGATTACAGCTCTGACGTATGTAAATGAGGTAAGTTTAATAACGCCATTGTCAGGCCGAAACAGTTAGAAACTAGATATATGTACGATTAATAATTACACTGTGTAACGGCAAAATTTATAAAGTAAAAATTCTATTCACTAAAACCCTACTCAAATACAGGAGTTCAAAACTTTGCGATGCAGAAAACGTTACGAAAATTAGTATTTTTGAACCATAAAACCGAATTTTAAATAAACAATATTTGCTGTTTAAAAGAGCTATTTAAAATGCGTAGTGAACAGTGTACTTAGTACAATTTTCACTTAAAATCATTCATAATTCACTTATAAACTGTATCTACTTTTCACGAAGTTTTGACATTTGTACCACCAATATGTCATATTTGTGATAAAATTAAGCCAAAACTTCCAATATCGATTGGTGTCCATTCTGTACGAAATATTGTAAACTGATTCTCCCTGTACTCTTTGGGTACTAAAAGGATTATTCATAGCACCAAACACGAATTAGTATCTTTTATGCAAAACGTTACAATGCAGAGTATTAACTATATTTAATTTGTACTTCTGCTAGCACTACATATAAACTATTCTGGTGTTTTGTGCTTTAAATAATGGCTAAACCTAGATTGTAAACTGCTTTGTGTAACGAGGAGTAGTGAGTAAAACTATGATTTGTATCGAATTAAAGTAACTCATCCTTATAAGCCCTGATCCTGGTCCTACTTCTGGCCATCACATCGTGTTCCTGGTGCTACTTCCACGACTAGCTGTGAGTTCAAGGAAATTTGAAAAATGCGTCGACTTAACACCTTATAATCATTTAAAAACATTAAATTATAAATGCCATGTTGTTTCCATGGATATAAAATAATATTTTACTGAAACTGCTGCTTACGTTTCACCTGTCCCTTATATTGGTTACGTCATGACTATTAATAAAACTAAACTTTGGTTGTCTGATTACTATATTTTAGGGGCACGAACGGACAAATAAAACCTTACTTTAAAGATTCTAACAAAACTTTTCCCCGTTTCCGATGTATGTGCTACATTATTAGTGTCTGGATGCAATATCCAGGGACACTGTTCGGCATGATATGTTATACTATTACTAATTATTCTACAATAGTTTATATTATAAATGCAAACTCTCTTGAAGATATTTGGATGTGTAGTAATCACGCTAACCCTGTTGAGCAAATTTTAAAGTATTCCTTACAAATTGGTACGAAGTTTGTATATTATTTAATAAATTAAATATGAAATGAATTTTAAATTTAACAATGTAGTATATTTCGCTGCTTACCGTGTTAAAGAACGCAGTGTATTCAAGTATTTGTTCTTTCAATAAAAAATGAAGTCATTTTACCATAGTAAGATGAAAATAGTAATGGCAAGTACAAAATATTACTTTATAAATAGCAGCAATGACATGTTAAACCTATTTACTCATTCTGATAACTTATAAAATACTTATGTTTAACTTGTTAGAAATTTCTAATTGAGTATATAATTGGCGAGTGTATCAATGGGTAATAAAGTCAAACTTTAGATAATTATGTACATCGATTTATCATCATGCGATAGTAATTATTTCTTATAAGTTAATACAATTAATGGCCCACAAATAAATATAATACCTCACAGTACATTTGAGACATCGGATAGGTTATTACATAATTAGTAAGTAAGCTTCTCAGGTAACAAAGGCGCATTGTGAGAGAATCCTATTTAATCGTAGCATCATACGCTAGTAATTAATTCCTTACGAAACCTTACGAGAATGGAAACTCACAAATGAGTAAAATATCTAAAAAGTATGATTTAAAACATTGTCGTTAATGTTTTATCCTACATGTTGTGGCATTGTAAGCTAAATAAATAATTATTATTAAAGTTGAGTGCGATTTATAAAATAATTATATGATTAGATGAACTAATTATAGGATGTCGTTTTCTTTCTAATTTTTGTGTAAGAAATAAAAGAATAAGACATTTTATCATGCAGACGCGAGATGCCTGCACATACACTATATGGATAATAGAACAGAATATACAGTGGAACTATACATATACTAGCATTTATTGGTACATCTATGAACCCAATCAGCAACACAGTATGTTTACTGTCTAAAATGGTGGCATGATGAAATCGTTCATTGCTTGCAGTAATAAAGTAAAAATCCAGGTATTACAATTTAGGTACATTTACAAAACTAAGGTTATTTTAAATCATAAACAAACATTTGTCTTTGCTGGACAAAATATTAAATTTTGGTAAATATTCATTTGGGCTTTTAATTTATAATAAAATGTTAAAAACTTAAAAGTGTTGCAATAACTTCGTTATAAACGGCTATTGTCCACTCTATACTTTATATCAGAAAGCGAGAAAGGAATTTTCAGATATATAGATATCTCCAAAGAATATTTATTTGAGTGTTACACAACAAAGGATAACTTACTAAAATTTATTATTAATATTTTTGAATGTAATTAAATTTGATATCAACTTTTAAAACCATCTTTTCATAAAGATATTGTAAATAAAATTGTAAAACTTACAACGCATAATGTCCAAAATTTTAAACGTATATAATTTTATTACTTATAGATTTTTATACTTCAAATAAATGTGAGATCACAGAGTATGGCGTTGATCTGTGAAACCCCCTTGAACATATCCTTCGTTGAAAACATCATAATCCTGAAGGATTTGGCAAAGGAAAATCGTTGAAATATAAGTTCTGTAATCATGTGTAATGCACCATATACCTGAATCAGCATGGTAATTTTACTACTAATTTATAACGTAAGATTAGAGAAGGCACTTCCTACTGATGTGGGTAAACAATCCAACGAGTCATAAACTAAATATTATTATGCACAAACGTGCAAAATTATAGGACCATCTAAGACATTAACTGGATCAGTTCGGAGCTTATTGCCAGGTAGGATATCCTTAGGATGCAAGCCGACCCGACCCAGTATTTAACTACAAAACAAAAACCTCAAACGTTAGTCTAGGTCTAATCACGTAGATATAAAGCAAATGCAATAGCTTCAGCTGAAGACCAAAAGACCGTACGATCGGAAGCCTGCACTATATTAGTAACTATATTCCCCTGGTTCCCAATTCTGCCACCTGTCAAGAACAACATTAGGAACTTGACATTAGAAACTATCAACTTGCTGATAGAGCTTCCTCGATAAAAAAAGGACCGATGGCCCACCATTATGCCCTCTTCCAAATGTGACCAGTGCAGCCTGGGCCGGGTTAACACAAATACAATTCTATCTAACCAGTTTACTGCTCCCTTTAGGGTTACATTAGTCAATTCCGTGACTGTGATTTTAAATTTACCAGTCACAAAAATTATCATGTCATCTCATCTGCATATATCTGTGCGAAATGACCTCTACTGTCACAGACCTAAACAGGTCGTCCATAACAAGCAGAAAGGACGCCATCCTATTGAGAGCCTTAAGAGGTACTTTCACTGATCATTTCACCCCAAATAGTGGGTTTAACGTTTTTAAATTATTAGTAGGAATTTATGATCCAAAAATTCCTGTACTGTTGAATATTAAATGTACATGAAAATTTTAGTTATTTGATTCTGGAAATAGAGATTCCGAAAAAAATTTAGAAAAATTATTACAGTAAGGTGTCAATGTATTAGATTCCAGAGAAATGATTTATCAGTTTCTTGGTAAAAGGATATTAAATTTACCGATTGTTCCTTGCTTAAAAGTTCTATTGGAATTTTAAACATGATTAGAATTGTTTTAATTATTAGATAACAAAGAAATCAGAGCAGTTCTTATGCTTTAATTTTGTAAAACCAATAGTCAAAATGGTCATTTTATTGTCCACTCAATTGCTTCAAGGACTTAAAACTAACAAAACAAACTGAATTAAACGTATTTAATGGTTTAGAAATAATAAACATTTGTTCTGACCATTAATAAGTTCTTTATATCCTGATGTGATTAAAATGTTAGTCTCAGAACTAAAACAAGTAAAAGGCGACTTATAATATATAATAAATGAATGAAAACTACAACTCGCTGGAAAGTTCTAAAATTTATTGATACTGAAATTTACATCATAAAGCAGTTGTGTACAATAGTCATTCTGATATTGCTGTACTTTACGAGGGTGTCCTTTCAATTTAGAAAGTTCATCATACGCATTTGTATACGAATTATTTGTTCTAGTTTACCACGACACAGTAGTTAAATTATTATTATTGATATCAAGAATACTATTAGAAGATGGATATTAAATCCAAGTAAGATGTTTTATTACTGCACAATTTTAATTTACCATGTCTTATCTCTTGTACTATCGACGCGTGCTCTGGTGAATGTTTACGTAACTAACGGAAGTAGATAGGAATTGTAAACTATATCTCTCTTTAAAATTATTTGAAACCGTATTTTAAATTATTATGTTTTAGACATCAAACGTAGTGTAGTTGTGTATTACTAATGTTACTCCGGTAACGTACACTAATTTAAACTAAACATAATATGTAGCCTAACAAAAAAAGTTAGAACATTATTCTCATAAAATATTAAATGTTTGTCATCAACTATGGAAAGCAGTTCAAAACTGGTGTGACGCTCAGAATTTGGAAAGTGATTCAACCCAATTCTCCCTGCACGCTTAGGGTACAGAGAGGATTAAAACAGCCCAAACACAAGAATTAGTAGCTTTATATAAAGCAAATCAGAGAAAGTCTTTGAAAAATAAAAGGAAATTAAAAAAAATAATACATTATATTTGAAACTTCTGTTTACTTTGGAATCATATAAACTTTTCATGAGTTTTGTGTTGTAATTTATTAGTCACTAAAAATACAGTGTAAATTGCTTTGGGTACCAAGAGTCATTATTAGGAGAAATTGTGGTTAATCAATAATAGAAGTAACTCATCCTTGTAAGTCCTGGTCCTCGTCCAGCTTCTGACCATCACATTGTACTACATGTGGTGATTACCTGACGTGCTGCAATTTGAACGACTTTGGAAATGCTGACACATACTCGTAATACTATTTAATGATCAAAAAAATTAAAATATCAGACCTTTGTTGTTTCTATCGATATGAAATAATGTTTGACTGGAGACTTTTAATTTTATATATCGTATGGGTGTTTCATTCTTTTATCTTTTGGCGCCTTTTTATGTCAAGGATACTAATAAAAACAGATTAATTTCTACTTGTCTGATCTCCCAAACACATACATTATATAGAGAAACCATATATTCATAAGTTATTCACTAAGATATAATTTCATAATTGTATTTTGGAATGGTTGCTTTGTAAATATCCCTGTGGGCATTACCTTTTAGGGCGAGAGATTATTAATGTATTCAGAGTGAAAACCAAATTATACGCTTTGATATAGTAAATTGCAGTTATTTTTGAGGTTGAGTGGTAGATGTTCCCATAACTTTGGGAATCATTTGTAGAGCAGGGAATTTTTCTGGAGCATACGTAGAGCGAAGGAACTCTTCATCTAGGTTTTCTAACTGTGGGGAAAAGCGGAATCGAAGTAAAAATATTTTATAGTAATGGAGCATCCATATAATAAGGTCTCTTTTTTTATTCTTAGTCTTTAAAAGGGCGGCCGACTTTTTCTGCTTTGAAGCATTGAGAAGCAAAAGAAACCACATTTCAACTTCAGTAGTCTCCAAACAATTCAAACAGATCCTCCTTGGAATGTTCAAAACCATTGCGACCATAATGCCAGTGATAAAACATCCTTTACTATCACAACGTATTGAAATATGAGCAGGTATTTAAGATATTTCCTTAGGTTCTCTACGTAATCTACAAACAGATCATCTCTAAAATACCCTGTCTATGGAGATATTATTATTCATGACAACAATTCCGTGATTTTGCATACCCTTTTACAAAGAGACCACTTCTATTTAATGACAAACTGGACGTTCACAATAAGATTTATAGGGATTAGAAGTAACAAAATCCTTAGGGAAGCCCCAAATGAGTATTTGTAACCATTCTAAATTTTTCACCCAGCAGGGATCACTTCTGGCTGGTTTATACCTACCAGTTCAACCCACCACTGGGCACAGCAAAAACCGATGTGTCACTTCAATCTGGGCAACCTTATGATGTCCAGTAGTGGCACTTCACTAACCGCAAACGTTGAGGTTCTGGGGTTCATGGGCAATTCGATAGGTCTAGTTTACTGTGGGAGATGACTGTTGGAGTTGGCGGGGTTTGTTCCCTAACCTCAGAGGTTCTTGTTAACCTCAACTAGGGTGTGCCACCCCCTGCCTACTTTCACTGGAGAGGCTGGTTCAGAGCCGGCCTCCCCCTCTCCCGGGGAGACATGACTTTGAGATGTAGTGCCCAAATTCTTCCTCATGTATCTTAATAGGAGGCGGCCCCTACTCCCTAACCTTGCCTATCCTGAATATCCTGTCACTCCGGAAGCAGCGCAAAGGTTCTTACAGGACTAAGTGCAATTTATAAGCTTCTTGTCCAAAGGGTAAAAAAACATTCTAAACATTATAATGATGTATTGGATGTTATAATACATAAAATACTTCTTCCTACGTATAACTAAAGTAATCTATGTACTCATTTTAGCTTGGATTAATGTAAGTCTTGAAAAGGAAGAGAATGCACTACTGCAGGTGTCGCTATATACTATGTTTTGGAAAATAGAACACTGGCTCCATGAAAAACAAAGATCTCACAATTTAGTTAAAATAAGATTACTGTGTTGCTGTTCTAAAACTTTTGAATTATTCTAATTGTTAGACTGACGTATCAGAGTTATAGTTTTCATATGTTGAAGATTTAAAAGACAGCAAAGTCATCAACTTTCAAGAAAGTCTCAGTTCTTTTTTTATACTGGTTTAAGCTTTTAATGGATTTTACATATCAGATAATTGATAACTTTAATGGTTAAACTGAAAATAAACGGATGTTAATCATAATTATTAATTAAGAATATTTAATAAATAAAAAAAAATTTCTTTGGTTAGTTGTATGGATTTATTAATACTCTTATTCAATTAATATATGTGCTGCTTAGAACATTGTTAAAGTAGTTTACTCCAGCAATGCTCCCTCTCTATTTAGCAGTTCAGCTCGACGACGATTATTGTCTGCATCGACTCTTTTTATTTTTTATAAAAATTTTACTATTATTAGTAATTTTACTTACAGTGAAAAATTGAATATTTTTAGTTATATTGGAACATAATCAGGCGTTTCTATTACTGTATAACTTCGTCTTCTCTTGTTTACTGTTCTGTAGAAGAGAGATCTGGTGTTCTTTTAGAAAGCTAATTGGGTAATTTAAAAATTATAGACCATATTTCTGTTATAAACTCCACAAAATATGTGTTGATATTTATTGACTTTAAACAATCGAACATGATTTATAATGATTTTTAATCATTGTCAGCTAACATACACCTACTTCAACTCATTTTAATATTGATCCTATTTGAACATGCCGAAAAGATTGGTGTGAGACATAAGTTATCTAATCCTTTTCATAAACATATCTCTTTTATCCACTAGGCCAAAATTGCTCATAAATTACTATGATGTAAGTCTTGTCCGGATAGTAATCTATACAATGCTAGAATTATGTATGTTTGATATATTCTCTTAGTATTATTTAAACTTTTATCAAACATGTATAAATCAATTTTAAACATTTGGATGTTGTATAGAAAACAATATTGTAAACTGACTCTTTCTTTTCTTTACGGATATTATATAATTTGGACAATATAATATGGAGAATGATTCTAAAATGATTCTTTCTGTACACTTAGAGTATTGAAAGGATTTAAATATATAAAAACATAAATATCCAGTTCTTTTTTAGTTTGCAAAATATACGAAAATAATTATAGCTTGGACGATGTGTTGGAAATGATTGTAAACTGATTCTGTTTGTACACTTAGCGTACTGAAAGGATTTAAATACATAAATCTCAAATTGTTTTTAGCTTACAAAATATACGAAAATAATTCTTCAAGCTTTAAAATTTGTATCATATATTTATAAACGGATAGTATAGAACTTCGACGATGTGTTGGAAATGATTGTAAACTGATTTTTTCTGTACACTTAGAGCACTGAAATTTGGAAACATAAATCTAAGTTCATTTTTTTATTACAAAATATACGAAAGTTATTTGATGGTTAAGATAATCTTCCTCATTGTGAAAACATATTACTTGTAAACGCGTTATAACTAAATCGAAACTGTTTCACTGTACAATATACTTTTAAACAGCAATTATATAATTCCTTAGGAGAAGCAAAATACTATTTTGATAAGTTTATGAATGTTTACCGTTTTACTGGCACATGAGGGGTTAGCTTTGAAATTTAAAATAAACTTTTGTGAACGTTTAAAAATAAAAGAAAATCTTCTAAAATAAATAAAACTATAATAAAACTTCTTCTTAAAAATAAAAACTGGAATTAAAATTAAAATTAAAACTTCTTGATGACCTTTAAATTTCAAACTTGTAATATATTCTTCACTCCCAAAAATGTACAAAGTTCTTACAGCTTTTCATTCAATTTTCAAAATTCAAGAACTTTTACACCCTAATCTGATCTGGCAATTCTTCACTTTAATTAATCTTCAAAATTAAATTTTTATTTTGTTACTAATTTTCTTTACTTTACTTTAAAAAAGTATTCTTCAGTGTTAGACACTAACAAATTCTTCAGTGTTAGAGATTTTAATAAATCAAAAAATTGCTGAAAGCATCCGCAGGTTCGATGACGATTAGGAATAAGAGTTACTCTAAGCACTACTACTCGTTACAATCACTTCCGATGAACTGAGATGGAGGTACGGCACGTCTACCTCACCCCACCTCTCAATTTCGTTATCAAACACTGCCATCTGCGATGCGCGCCTCGCCGATAGCAGCCTCTTTTGTATAGTACAGTCCTTATCATTCATCTGGGCCTACTCCTTCCACCGGTAATCCAGTTACCCCAAAATTATTATTTAATACAATCGGTACAAAAGAAATAAATGATTTGAAAAATTAGTGTGAAGTACAGAATAAATATATTTCATTGAATTTTCAATAATTGTATCGTGATTTGTTTGTAATTAATAACTCATGTATAGGAATGATAAAATGAAAGCTGTAACTCTTTGTAAAACTATTTTGCAATGTTATTACCAATACTCTAATACTATTAGGGTAGTCACACTAGCTTAATTAACTTTCCATACTTATTGCATAGTTGACAATGATTATTCTCGTGTACTATAAGGAATTATAATTGTATTTTTACTGCGCGTTACGGCATAGATATTTTTATTGTTGGAATGTAAAAAAGATAAACTATGTTTCATATTCAATTATAGATAAATTTTTGCTCAGTATAACTATAAACATATTAGAGTATTTTAAAATATTAAACTGTTTTATAATCGAATTTGTGCTTAAAGAGGCCTTTGACCTTATCTGCACAGGACGTAGTCTTTCACCAAATCCATTCTCTCTTCTTATTAAGAAACCACTTCCATTAAGTTATTTGCTTTGGAATATTTAAATCAAGTAGTCTACAATATGATATACTATTGAAGTTGCATCAAAATTTATTAAAATTATGAAAAATAATTATTATAAAAATACTTCACTAGTTTAGTTATAAACACGCTTGACTCAGAATATTGAAATTTTAATTCTTAACTAGCAACCGTGTATAATAAGAGTGCGTTCTATTCCGGAACTCAAACTCTGACCCTTTACGTGGTATAGCTGAATCGGTAAACACATACTACCCAGACAGTATAAGATGTCTACCAGGCACATTCTAATAATATTTCTTTACCGTGTGCCCAATAGATGAGAAGGTGCAGGGATTGTAATACTGTCCCGAAAAAAAATTTAAAATTATTTAATGCGTAAGTTTATTATTTATGAAAGCCAAATGGTGTCCAAAAAGAGAGTGAGTGATTAAACTCTCGACAGGAGAGAGTTCTGGTGTACGATGCAGTAACTACTTCATAAAGATAAAAGTCATAGAACATTTTTCTTTTCAAACCTACCCAATACTACTTTTTTATATTTAATTAAAACAGTGTAACATGATATAGTCGATCACTGATATTATTATTCTGCTAGCATACACTTATTTTACTTATATTTCAATATTTATTCCATGAAAATACGTCAGAAAAAAGGCGGTTTGACGTAAGTTAGAAAATAACTCTCTTATTAAAGTATTGACCTTTCATAAAATATTTAAAAACAGGTCCAATTTCACAATGAGTAAAAATTTGGTTAACTTATATTCCAAAACGATTCTCCCTGTATTCTTTGGGTACAGAGGGGATTATAAATAGCCTAAAACACAACATTTGCAGTTTTAAAACAAAACTGTACTGGGCCCAGTGCTGTACCTGTGGTACACAAATGACATCCCAGTCATTCCCAGGATGTCTCTCGCCCTCTACGCTGACGACGCACTTTTCTACAGTAAGTCGGCCAACATCCGCCAATCATGTGCCTATATGAGAAGGCAAATGGAACATCTGGACCCGTAACTGTGGAAGTGGAAGGTCAGGATCAACACTCAGAAGACCGAGGCTATCTGCTTCACCAAAAACCCGCAGTATCCGGCCCAGCGCGAGAAGATTCACCTGCAGGGGGACCAACTAAGGTGGACCAAGTCTATTAAATACTTGGGAGTCGTCCTCAACAGGACTATAACGACTGGAATTGCCGCCAAAGGGAGGATCCGCCTTGGAATGGCCGCCCGTTAAGGGCTGTCGGCTCTACTGAGACACTCCGGACTTCCCATAAACACGAAGCTGTTGCTCTACAAAACGATGGTCCGCCCCATCATGACATACGCGGCTCCTGCCTGGTATCCACACACCTCCAAGACGACCAGGAAGGCACTAGAAACCTTCCAGAACAGGACACTCCGCCAACTGACGAACACACCATGGTTTGTCCGAAACACGGTCGTCCTACGGTCTGTAGGACTACCCAGCCTGCATGACTTCATCACTGGCCAGGCGAGAGCCATGTATGCAGCAGCAGCTGAATCAACGTGGGATCAAATCCGTGAGTGGGCAACCCGGGAAGCCGTCCATCCGTGGAAAATCCCACAACTAAAAGTAATATTGGACGACCCACCATAGAAGACTAAATGTACTAAACAAAAACCAACGACTCTCCACTTCACTTCACTTCCGAACCTACTACACTACTTTTCACCGACCTAAATAAAACCACACACTTAACAATTCCCCACGACCCAACGCAAACCCTCTTGGGGCTGGACGTACTGATGATCAGTAGCCATTCCGTTTGTTGCAGAGACCCTACCACAGAAGGGACGAGAGTCCCGGCCTACCCGCTGCCTGCCTGACTGCCTTCACCATGAGTCAATAATTCGTTTATCTTATATTCCAAAACGATTCTCCCTGTATTCTTAGGGTACAGAGCGGATTATAAATAGCGTAAAACACAAAATCTGCAGTATTAAAACAAAGCTATATTAACCTTAATAAATCTAGAAATCAACTCAATGAAATTATTAACACGTATTTCAATGTTGTTATTAGGAATAGTGTTGTCAATGCAACTTTTCAGGTTTTCTGTCACTAAAACTAGGATGTGTAAACTGCTTTGGTAGTGAGAGATCGAGGAGCAGATGCTGTGATTTCTAAGAAAATAATATAAAGTAACTCTTCTGTAAATTCTGGTCCTGGTCCTGGCCGTAATGTATCCTGGAGGAGTTTTCCGGGCGTGCTCGAAATATAAAAAAATTTCATCATGAACTGAGATATAGAAAAATTGATGAACAAAATCTGTATCTTTTTGTTTTTATTGATATACGTAATTTGTACATGCCTGTATTGTACTGTTGGGTATGTTTCAGCTGTTTCCTTATTTTCTTTTAGTTTTTAACTGTGCAGTCATTTCTTACGCTACGTCTATTACTGAAAGACAACATAATTCCCGTCCAACATAGTCGTAAAATCTCTAGTTACAAATACATTAATAAACATATTTATATCATGCTTTTTTCGAAATACAACCACAGGCACGTTCAACATGAAATTTTACTATACAGCTAAATCTAAAAAACCTACATTACATCATATCAGATTCAATTAAACTGCCATACAATGCACTTTTAAATGTTCCCTAAGAATTATACCTCACGTTACTTCACGAATTACTGGTAACATTATGAAGGAAACAGGATTATTCCCGACATTTTCCATCGCTCAGTGATACAATACAATCAATCTACATACATTCAAAATCTAAAATCTGATATTTTCATCAGGTAAATTACTAAATCAATTCACAATTACTATCTAGGTTAAAGTTGTTGTGTAGCAACATTATTTTGTAATCATATTAGTATGTAAGGACATGTGGCCATGATTGTATGTATTATTTAATGTGTATCAATAACTGGAATAGTGTTAGCGTGAGAAGAGTAGACGTTAGATAAGTAATAGATATACAATATTATCATTATCCTCACAGAGCAATCTACAGATCATTAGCACTTTGGACAATGATATGTACAGAGCGATAATCGCTCTTAATGGCTTGTGTTATTTAAGCCCTGCGAGGCGCAACAGTAGTCATCAGTCTCCGCAGACTGCACAGTGAGGAACGGTCACGGTGTTTGGGTCAGTCTCCGCAGACTGCACAGTGAGGAACGTTCACGATGTTGGGATCAGTCTCCGCAGACTGCACAGTGAGGAACGGTCACGGTGTTGGGATCAGTCTCCGCAGACTGCACAGTGAGGGACCGGTCGCGGTAGTAGGCAGAATAGTTAGATGTTGGAATTGTGAAACATAAGTACCACAAAGTATAGTGTTAATAGTTTATTCTCAGTAGTAATTTTATACAGGTGTTTTCATTTTACATGTTGTGAACAGAGTTGAGCCGAGTGACTATTTTTAATAAACTTATTTTAACCCGATGTACCGAGTCAACTCTTGAGTTCCTACTCTTCAAGGTGAACATCGTTACGGGTTATCTTGCCACTCGGGTAGCCCGCTAACCGTCCCCGCAACAAAGTAAATAAAAAAAAACATGCCAAAGCGTTGACACGCATAAGTCTGGAACTACAACAGCGTTGTTGTGTGTCTATTCCATGCACCCTTACTATAAAACATGCACTCAATAAAAACTAAATACTAATTATTACAGCAGAACCGCAGAATACATAAAAAAGCTATGAAATATTATAAAAATTTAACACAGATATTCCAACATTTATTCATAAACTGTAACGCTTCTGAAACTTATAGATTTATAGTAAACCATATATAATTCATGTTAAACTTTTATAGTGCAAATAACTTTTTATCCATAACAGAAGAATAAAAAATATATTTACTTTATGTTTATACGGATCTTATAACCTTAATAAGTGTATACTCTAAAAAATGTTTGTAATCTAACTCACATTAGGGTTAAGTATTTAAAATTTTCACTTTCATGTAAGGTAGAAATCTGTAAACGTACGGCTAGTTATTTAATGAAGAAGGTGTTGTTGCTACTATTGTCGCCAAACATTTAACAACTATGAGTTTGCTCATTTTTAATGTTACGTGCTAGTGAGATGAAACTTGTATGGAACTTCTACAAACCTAGAATTGCAGAACCTGGAATGTCTGGTTTAAAAACGATTCTATCTCAAATTATTTATATTTTTAGTTTCAAATTTTAATTTGCCTAAGTGCATCGTTTAAAAATATAGGCATACATAAGTAGGTCAAGAAGCCTATTTCAATAAAACACGTATATTTCCGACCTTTATAATTAATCTATGACCTTGACAAAACATTATTTCCATACATCCCTCACCTTTCAAGAGACTAAATTTGGTGAAATTTATCCAGCCCCTAGAGGTGTGGGCGTAAGAAGAGAAAGCCAGCTCTGAGCGAGCCTCTCCAATCAAAGCCGGTAAGGGTGGCACACCCTTGTCTAGGCTGGCAAGAATCATTGACTACATATGGAACAAACACTACAAACTTCAACAGTCATCTCCCACTGTAGACCAGACCTACTGAATTACCCTTGCAGAATCTCGACATTTTAGGTTACTGATGTACCACTCCTGAATCCATAAGGTTGTACAGATTTAAGTGACATCGGTTTTTGCTGTACCTAGTGTGGGTTTAACCGGAAGCAATAAACCAACCAGAAGTGAACCCTCTGGGGAAAGTAAATGTATAAATAAATATTACTGTGTTAGAGTTAGCAGATAAATTACATGAATTCTTCTGGCAGATATAAAGTTACAATATAAGGATGCAGAGCTGAACATTATAGGTACCAAATCCTAATAGCAAAGTTATCGCACTTTTCAGTACAAGTCAATGGTTGGCAAAGTTTAAAACTTCATGTTTATGTCTTTCCTGACGTATACCTATTATCATTATAAATTAATTTAAAGGATAATTATGGAATTAAGAGTGTAAACTCAAAAATAGGGTTTTTTGATAAGTGTGTATTTGAACTAAAACGGACCTCACCTATTAACGGATATCATTTTCCTACTTATGGACATACGAGCTCAGGACTTAAGTAGTTAAAAAAAAAATTGTCCCAAATATTTTCTGATATTCTTATAAAGTTCTAAGGAGCTAGTATTCCGATAACTATTTTAAACAATACAAAACTTAAATTTGAACTTACAGCTAATATACATTTAAAGCCATCATTCGAGTTAATTTATCTGCATGTTTATCGAGTCGTTACGTTTCTCAATAACATTCACCATTACAATGTTCCAGTTAGTGAGGAACCATTTCTGATATGTCTGTGAAGTAGAGTGATGACTATATTATTTATTCAATATTGAATATTTTATGTACTTATTGAAAAAACGTATCCATCTCAGTTTCCAATTGAAATGTTTGAGATTCTTCAAATGTAATTTACAATTTACATTTTTATTTCAAATATTTTAGTAATAAATAAAGTTTATAGTATAACTGTGTAATGGGCTTAATCAATAACACCTGAAATATTGAATAGCAATCTTTACTAGCATTTATTATTTTAGTGTAATATGTGTATGTAACAACCAGTGCCTCAGTTACGCTGGTCCCGGTATCTGGACCACAAATTAGATAGCTTGTGACTTATGAAAAAAGATTTTGATTGTTCCTATCTGATTTTGCAGTAGGTTGGGTTTCCTGTCAGTGTGTGATGAAAATTATATTCCGACAAAAAATTGTAGTGGAAAATGTTATAACAACTACAAGTAGGCATTATTTTCTAATATAAAGCATTTTTGACTTTTTTCAGAGTAAAATTAATATTAATATTGTAAGTGAACCATGTAAAGGTGACAAAGGAATCTAAGGAGTTGTTTCTATAACTGTATCATCACAATCGACAAGTTATAATCTCTTGTAAAGTAAAAGAAAGCTCTGGTGGTAATCTCATCAACTAATTGAATAAAGTAAAAGATATAGACTACAATTCTCCTTAAATCTGTACAACAACGTTTTTAGAAATGATGTTTCAACAAATTAACGCAATACGTTATGAGTTTTAATTCGAGGCCAGCTAAAATTCACTAGTTTTTAATTTTTAAAAATGTGTACACTACTATATAATGCATGAAAATGTCTCGTCACATAGAAGTAAATAATTCTCCTAGTACTCTTTTCATTTGTTATAAACTATGTGAGAATGGACCATACAAAATTTGGATTTGGTAAAATATGTAATTGTAGACTGATTCTTTCTGTACATTTATAGCACTAAAGGGATTTAAAAACATAAATAAAAATTTTTTCTGCTTACGCATGAAACATAATTATATGTAATAAACTTAAGTATCAGTACACAAGAAAATGAATTCATTGCAAAAGTCCTTAACATTAAAATCTTCTTAAGTGAAAATGAGTTATAATAACATAGAAACTGTTTCACTGTTTTATTCTGTGATTGACAATCACAAGACTAGAATGTGAACTGCTTTGGGTAAAAAGAATAGTTAGAGAAGATCTTTTAATTGCAAATTATTAAGCAACTCGTCCATAAATCTTTGTCTCAACCCTGGTTTTCGCCAGCGTACTCCTAGTGTAGATTTTCCACGTCCTAACGTCTTTGAACATTAAACTTAAGAATTTTTAAAAAATTTTACACTACTATATAATGCCTGAAAAATGCCTCTAAGTCACATTGAAGTAAATATTTCTCCTAGTACTCTTTTTATTTGTTAAACACTATGTGAGAATGGACCATAAAACATTCGGATTTGGTAAAATATGTAATTGCAGACTAATTCTTTCTGTACATTTATAGTACTGAAGGGATTTAAAACCATAAATATATTTCAATATTTATGGGTGTTAATTACGTGAAATGAATTTTACTTTAAAAATTAATCATTCATAATATAACCTTTTCCAACAATTCACCTATACTATGTACTGTTTCCATCATTGAGAAATCTTATACACGAGATTTTTGCTATGAATAAACTTTAAAAATTTCTAGTCAAGTTTTAATATATTTTTATTTCTGTAATATGTCTTGTAATAATTGTAGGAGAAGTTTAAAAGTGCAATGTTTTGTATACTACGTAAATTAGGTACGTACAAGCTACAATCTGAAAAATCAATTTTTTTTGTAAATAAACAAATTAGCAATACCGTAAACGGTCATATCGATAAAGATTCCAGGCTAATAAGTCTTACAGTAATATATTGACACATACAACCATAATCTAATAAGGGAACAAATCTTTAGTATAATTGAATGGTTTTATTCAAATGTTTATACGGTAAGTACTCATATTAGTGTATAATCCAATAACATGTATTTTGTTAAATTTTTGGTACTACACATGACTAATTAAAAGCGATATTTCAAGTAGAGGTACCTGTTTTCAGAGCTTAAATGATTGTACACCGCTTGACACTATAGGTTTTGGGTACAGAGAGGATGAAATACAGCACAAAACACAGGTTCTATACAAAACTTACCATAGAATGCTATAACTATAATAGAAACTCTAGAAAAAAATCTGTATAACATGTTAAATGCTCTGGTACTTTGTGATGTATAAATATTCGTTAAAACTAAGACCTAAACTGTTTTAGGTAACAAGTGATATTGAAATCGTAAACTGTGATTTTTAAGTAATGAAATTACCTCATCCATGTAAGTCCTGGTCCTGGTCGTGCTTCTGGCCATCAAATAGTGTTCCTGACGCAACTTCCGCGACTAGTTGTGAGTTGGACGAAGATTAAAAACAGTGCGACATTTCACTTTCAAATTATTAACAAAAACATTAAATTATATACCTACGTTGTTTCCATGGATATTAAATAATATGGTATGCAACCTGCTACGTGGTTTACACCTGCTTTTTTATATTGGTAACGTCACGACTACTACTAATATTAAACCCATTTCTTGTTACGCCAACAAAAATAGTCTAAGAAGGCAAACGTTTAAATAAAACACTACAGCATAAGTTATAATATATTTTTTCTCTGCCTCCAAATACGTGCTACATTAATATTTATCATCATATTATTAAAGATTTTAGAAATAATAAATTATAAGAACGCAACTTAAAAGCACGCCCGTGCGTGTGTGTACGATTAGACTAACGTGCAATATTGTTCATGGTGAGCCATCAGCAATACCGGGACTTAAATACTAAAATAAAATTTTTGTTATAGTGGATACTGCTTTCCGTTTCACATGCCAACGCTACACTTTGTATTCTGACAATTCCTCAGATTAATAAAACAAAGATATTAGAAGATTTCAATGCATTTAAATTTTAAAACAAAAGTTTAAAATTTTGAAAACTACAATTAAAAACGGAAACATTGCTTTTAAAAACAACATATTTTAAAAGTTTTTTGCATATATAAGTACAATGATACATTAACATTCATACATGATACATCAATTGTAGCCAAATAATGAAATGTTATTTTAATGAATTCCAGCACAAAATTAAAAATTAGAATGAACAGCCATCCCTACAAGAACGGGTTTAAAGCAGCACCAATTTGATTTAGTGTTCTACTAACCATTGTTAACCAATGTTTTGCATGGTCATTTTTGACTAAGTAATAAGCATGGGATTTTTATAATTTACAAATAATTTATTGATCACTGCCCTTTAATGAATGTCAATTAAAAACATGGGTAAGAGATCTAATATACAAGTATGAAGCATCTTGAACCTAAAATGAGAAAATATACTACCGACAAAATTGTTAAACGGTAAGAATTTTTTTGTCCTAAAAACAGATTATTAAGAGGTATTTCATATAATATGTGTATTTAGCGTAGAATACGGCACATAGTATATAATACATAAATTCACACGTGTTTCCGGCTATATAAGTACTTCTGAGGATGACCAACATTTATTGCCTTGGGGTGTTAAATAAGGAATTCGTTGAGAATTCGTTATCTTATAACAGTCATAAGATGCAATTTAAATTGTATTAGCTCATAAATCTTTTGAAGGGATAGACTAATCTATAGCAAGAGAGAAAAACGTCGTAAAATTCGTTGTATATAAATAATATATACTCATTCAAAAAACTTAAAATAAGCTACAGAGATTAATTTTTTTATGTAAGTCAAAGGATATACAAATATTTTCTTATACTTTAAAGATCACAATAACAAATTGATCAAATTAAAAAAAGTTGTTTCTACTGTAAATACTTGAAATTATTTATACTGTTACTAAGAAAGAAGTCTACAGAAGGCTAGATCAAGACGAGTTTTAGCGTGCGAAACAGCGTTCCCTTACCGGTACTCGAGCTCGGGCCCTGCAGTTGATAAGCTAACGCAATAATCACTTAGCTACCAGGATGGTTGAAGATGTCTACTCAACACGTTATGGAAACTATTTCTTCACTTGGTGTACTTTACATGTGAAAGTACAGCTATTTAATTTTTATCACAATAGCAAATGTGAGTCTAGGTGTCTAGGAAGGTTTATTGTTTGAAAGTTACAATGGAGTCCAGTGAGTCATTGAATGTATGAAAATCTACGCCTTCAACTGTAGGCCAATGAAAGAGATCTCTGGTGTAAATTGAAATAACGCATTTATAGAAGTAAAGCCTGTAGATTAAGTTTCTTTGCTAAAGTTTTCTATCGAGTTTATCTTGTGAGTGGTCCCGTCCAATCCACATACGTAGCAGGTTCCATGTACAGCTGCCATCTAACATTGATTGATTGATTTGTGTTTCTTACCAATGCTATTTTGAAATTCTTAAGGATTTTGTATAAGTTTTTTGATGAGTTATAGTTTTTGTGTGTAAAGAAATCATACAATTATTTTATTACACGTTTTCGAATAATGCATTTTAAAATTTAAAAAACATATTTGTTTTGTAAATTATAAATATAGTTTATTAAAGTATAATAGGCAATAAGTTAAGTAAATTTTTTACCATCCAAACATTTGTTTTTAAAGACTATAAATATGTTAAGAAAAAAACCGTTCTCATTTTTCTTATTTTGCACAGTTATGGCACCAGTGCATGGTTTTAGAAATATTTTACCAATTAGTATTTAACTTTGGTTAAATATTATTTTTACGAAAATATACATTAAGCAAGCTAAAAATTTGAACAGCATAAATTATTAAATAAATAATTTTCTGACAGAGCAGTAACAACACAAGTGATGTAAGGTTATTGTGTGTCGAATGATCTAATGGAGCATTAGATTTATTATCACTGCAATAAATGGGGGAACAATCTTCTTTAACCTTTTCAATTCAACTAAGAATAATGCTATCCAAATATTTTTGTCATTTAAATTATAATAATAACAAGTATAGTACAAAAATGTTTGTTACAAACACACACTCTAATCACAATATCGAACTAAACATAATGTTGACACTGACACGCGTGTGCAGTAACACAAAACACTAACGGCATTGGTCACGTGCGTAGATGCCGTCCAACATAGCGCGCAGGGTGGAATTCCCCCTCCTCTCACAGACACGGATATGGATGAATCAACTGTTTTATGGAAAAAATAATGTCATACAGTCAATGAGGCACTTTTGAAGAAGCGGAATAATTTAGAATTTGATAAAAATATTTCATCAGACCCACTATGTTTGTTAGGTGCCATCTAACAAGGGTATCTCTCACGGGTTCGATAATTTTACGTGATTTAGTTAAGAATGTTAAACTTAGTTACCTAGCGTACACTAATTTATTTAAATTGTCTATATTTGGCTTATGAAAATTTCAGAATGATTGCTGTTAATGATAAGTAACAAGTATTGATTTTTATCAACTATTGGAAGACAGGCCCAACTATCTCTCTCCTAATCACCTTTTTCGAAAACTTTATCATATTTACAAAACAAGAATGGATACCTAACTCAACCATCAACAATTATAACTTTCTGTTTTATTTTAATTGTTTTTCAAACATATCAGATTTTCTAGTGACTAGTGTTATGATTAATAGTCGCTAAACTAGGATGTAAACCACTTTGGATAACATGATATAGAAAGAGCGGAAGCTGATATTTCTAAATAATAAAAGAAACTTACCCATGTAGGTCCTTGTCCTGGTCCTGCTCCTCCCCATCGCATCCTGTTCCTGGTGGTGGTACTCAGGCTTACTGCGAATAGGTACTTTTGAAAAAGGAAGCTGAACTATCAAAACAAATTGAAATACCTCCAACATTTTCCTTGTTGTTTCCATGGAAATCTATAATAATTTAAAAAAGCATTGCTATGTAGTATGTTTCACCTGTTTTATTAGCTGAGGACATTTTCATATGCATTACAATAATTGCACGTCTAAAAAATGTAATACAGATCAGATCTTCAGATAATGTGGTACAATATTCATAAAAATTTTCTTTAGTAAATTTGGACACGATGGCCTTACCCACATACTGGTCTTTTTAAAATCTCAGACTCATTAAAAAATAAGATGGCGCCAGAGTCTTGTATACCCTATTAATCAAATGTAATATTCGTTGTATATGGTAATAATATATGCTGAAGCATTTCTCGATAAATCAGTGTTTCCTAGATGCTGGGAGTTCTAGGTGTCAGAGGATAAGATACTCACAAAGGTTCAGAATGTATGCCATTCCACAGCTAAAGATTTAACAGAGAGCTGTCTTACAGTGATTACGATACCCCAGTGTAAATATGGAGGCTTATATAATCATGGAAACAGAATGAATCTAAAGGCCAATTGGCCCAGAGTTTTAAGTTACATTTTGCAGACATCTCCCCACTCAATAATTTAAAATACCATGATGATATTTTCATGTCAATAATAAACTTGTTTTGTATCCAATAAATCTTGTACCAATTTCTATTGACTCGCAAGTATTCGCTCACTGGCTGGAGGTTTAATACTTTGAATAATTTCGAACCACTCCATCTTAGTTAAATTATACTCTATCTACTATAAAGTTATTATTTATATCTCATAAAATGTTTAATTACTAAACTTACTGTAACACCCTTAACACAAAACCGCTATTGAGTATCCTCGTGTAAAAGCGCATCATGTGACAAAGTGGTGGCGGAGCGAGTTTGGTAAATGTCACGGTAACCTAGCTCTTCGTTATCACAGTGTCACAGGTTAAACTTGAGGTTATAAATTAGCCCAACTTAAAATATGTATTATAGTTTTGTTTTCAAAATCATTATTTATGTAAATGTCGACGTGGTATAACATTAGCTCAAATAATTAATTATTCGGTCATAGCAAAGGAGGTGAGGGCTAATTTGTATTGTTTACATACACAATCTGATTAGTATTAAAATTGATAGTGACATTTCCTCTAAGAAAGAACTCGAACAATATCTTCACTAATTCTGATGGAGGCCAAAATGGGAGAGTATCACAAGGGTTTTAAAACATGAAATAGTTATATTTTACACTTTATATGTTTGTTTTAACACGTTTAAAATCAACATTAAGACAGAAAATAAATGTTATATTCCCACCAGCTAACCACGTACAATAGAAGTATTTAATTTATTAATGTAGTTTTCTGACGGTTATTCTATGTTTTATGTATCTGATGGTCGGATTAAAATGTATCAAACCAGAAGAAATACACCTGAACTCACACCAAACATGAAATTTTTTCTTAAACAGGTTATGTGTGTAAATAATGTAAGTTGGATGTTACCTCCAAGACCATCATAAATAGATTTGTATTAGATTCACTACTTTTTTTTAATTCACCTGGAACACGTGCCTAGTAAATTAACACTTGTGCTCACAAGTGCAACAAACAATGAACATTTGCGAAGAAATAGGTTTTTCAATATTTTCTTATGAATATCATGTTTACGTTTAATTGTAAAAGCACATTTAGTTCTAGTTCATAATACATTAATATTAAAATTAACTGCAAATAATTTTTAATTGATGCAGTCGTAAAATGTTGCCACAGTGTAAAAATATTCCAAGGTAGAGTCGTCATTAGGTCTTACACATATCAGCCCAACCGTGCAATCTCAACCCTGCGTGCAGCAGCTGCTCTACCGATTATTTTCAACAGAGAGATTTTAAATTATCAGTATTCAAGGGATTTGGTAATCTAAAAGATTTATTCAACGTCACGTTCTATAGTGTCCTAGTTTCCATGAAATATAGATTATAATTTAAAACTTTTTACACCTTATTACTTTTTAATGCCGAACCAAACCAAGTTCTTGCGATTTTCTAAAATGTAAAATTATCTCTGCAAACTCTTTATATATATATATATATATATATATATATATATATATATATATATATATATATGTTTGTGTGTGTGTGTGTGTGTATATAGGATAACCGGAATTCCGATTACAAGGAAGGGATATTGAATTTCTTATAATAATAATAATTTCCTTCTATGTATCAACCTACATCGTGATCTAACTTATTTGAAAAGAATAATGCGATTAAATCACTAAAACACAATTTTATAAATGTATCGATAGAGACATAACTATACCGTAATTCCGATACAATTATTCTTCAGTTGAATACAGTATGGAATATGAATAAATCTCACTTTATGATACTATATAAACTCATGATACTTTTGTGTAACTCCTTTTCTTATTATGACCATGGGATTCAACTAAACAGTTACATCTCTTTTGCTATTATAATGGAAATATAAACAGTATTTCCTTACAATAAAATCTAAAATGCTATTTAATTTTTAATATTTTAATTTTTGTCTCATACGTATAATGTATAGTTTATTGCCTGTACAGGATATATATTTATCCTAGATGGAATTATCGGGTAAACACATCTTTATTTGAATAAAAATTAGATTTGTTATCTCTTGCGTACACGTATGAAATCATAGTGGTTTTTGACTGATTTCATAGTATATGTTTACAAATTATATATATGTTAGATATAAAAATAATTGATGTATTCAATGTGGATACTGGCTTTATCTCCTATACAGTGTGACACTGTCACAGACTTGACTGTTGGAATCTGTAGACATGTTCGTCTAAAGAGATCCAAAAATGTCGGCGGCAAGAAGCTCAAAACGAACTCTTTGCGCCATTTGCACATCTAAGACCCCTAGACTACAAAATAGAGTGCGATATAGGTCAAGATGTATTAGAATTATCTCATTAAGTACATATTAGAATGCCCTACCATGTTTAAGACCCAATCCCAAACCGCGTTGGAGCTACCAAATTTTCTAGTATTTTAAAGTAGCCATGGTGGAAAAGATGGATTCAACGTTAATGTTAAGTTTAGCTACAGTTAAGTGCAGCCTCTGAAATCTGTGTCCTGTAATGTTATTTTGAAGAGATCCAAAAAGAATCGGCGACGAAGAAGCTCAAAACAAACAGTCTGCATCAGTTTAAGACGCTGCACTAAAAGGAAGGTGAACTGGAGCTGAATGCTATACAAAGGATCTTAACTTGATCGTAGTCTCGTAAAAGCGTATCATGTGAAAAAGTAGTTGTGATGGAGTGGAGTTGTTAAAAGCCAAGTTAGCTAAGCGCTTAATTTTAAACTTCAGAAAAGCTCTTGATGTTTTGTTTATGATTTTTGCAAGGCCATCACGTTCTCTTTTTAAATTATAATAAACTAATTAATGTTAAATACAATACCTCCATGAATAAACTATTCCTATATTAATCGATCATTACGAGTCCTACTCTTAAACACGTCTGAAATAATAGACTTAATTTCTAACATAAAAATTACAAATTGCCAATTATAGAGTGCAATTACAAATTTAAAATTGTTACATCTTGAAAATATAAGATAAAGTAGTTTAATTACAGTGGAAACCTAATTTAATTTGCATATTTATCCAAGTTACCTCCTTCCCTTAAAATAATTTTAATTGCTGCAGTCATTAAATGTGGCCCTCTGCAGATTTTTCAGAAGGAAGTTCATCATTAAAATCTCGAAGACGTCAGTTCAAGCGTATCGTTAACCTGTGAACCGTGGCTCATCTGAATGCGGTATTACGGGCCATTTATTTCCACGACTAAAATGTTTTATTGAAATTCCTTCAAAATTGAATTTTAATATTATTTATAGTTTTATTAACATAAAAAACGAACCATCTATAAAAACTGTGGTGCTTTGAATTACTTATGATTCCCGAAATTATTTTTAAAAGGGATATATTAATTTTTTAGAAAATGTTAGTATAATTACTATTGCAATTAACGCTTTTAAGGTTTTATAATTGATTTTTTGGGTAAGTTTTTCACATGAAATCTAAAACAATGAGATAATTACATTTTTAATGATGCCTTAAGGATCCACGCGTATTTCAGGGAAATTTCGAAAACTTTGTAATCATGTCCAAATAAAACTAGAGTTAAATATGTACAATTTTTAGAGTAATTGGTTAAAGGTTAAGACATCCGGAACTGAAATTAACTCTAATATGGTTTTAGAATATCACTAGCTATCAAAAAAGATTCCTCGAGACATTAATTTGTTTTCTAAATAAAAAAAAACCAAAATAGCATTGCCTCCAGTATTTTGTCATTTACTTACTTTAAAAATTTCATGTCGTAATCTTTTTCAGTTTTTATTTGACCTGAGTATTACTAGGATTATGAGAAAAGCTATCAAGTAATCTTTTAGTGCTTCTTATCAAATTATCTGGCATCACAGTCAGTGAAATACAAAGTAAATTTTTACTGCCGTCAGGAATGTTATATTAAAGGTCTATTTGTACATTTTACATAAAAATTATTTCACCCCCGAAAAACAGATACTCAACATTTTCAATTATATATTTAATATTTTTTACTGCTTCTTTAGAAATAAATTAAGTCTCGCGCAAAATTATTGGCTGAACGTTAGTGAAGCATATAATTGGGGTGGTTGATATATTTATGTTTTGCATATCTCTACGCAGGACATTTATAAGGCAAATTTAAATATCGAATTGAATTTTTTAATTCAACTTTAACATAGACCAGTTTGAGTTGCATGGAGAAGGCAACGTTTGGTATGGCGTATTCCTAACTTTTTATACTTAAGATTAAAAAAAAACATTGCAATATTTATGGCCAACCTGCAATATCAAGGGTTTTAAAACGTCCTCTTTGAATAGTAAAGTAATTTTGTTAATTATTTATTGAATTTTCCTAGTAATTATAATTGGACCTACTTTCTCATTATTTGTATATTGGAAGTCACACTCAGGTCGCTGCTCTTTTTTTATATAAAACATTGTAATCACAGTCACAAAAATAACACAAAAGTTTGAATTTGTATAAAGTTTATAGCTTGTAGACATAATAACTTTGAATAAACACTAATTTCATAACAGTAAACTAAATTATAGTGTTATATCATTTAATACTAATAACGTTGTGTCTAGTGTAAAGTTTTAATTATTTTTATTTTTATTTTTTTCAGTAAAGCTTTAGTAGGGCTTTAATAGTAGAATTAACAATGGGTTTATTGGGTTTTACCATATCAAATGTATAGTGTGATGGTAATAGTAATTAATAGGTAATTTCATATCAATTAGTAGTGAATGTTAAATATTCAGACCATGTTAGTAATTTACAAATTATATTTCTACTCAATTTTATAATTTATTCCCGAAAAGAAACATATATCTTAGGGTATGAGACATCCTTTTAAGTCTTTATTTCTTTTTTGAAATATTTTTGTCTCTTTCGATGTTAAATGATCGACATTTTCAACAATCTAAATCAGTAGTACAATATATAACAGACGAGTAACAATACAATGTTTTTCAAAGGCTTTTCATTTAAAGGTCTACTAAAATCTTCCTAAGCACAAAGTGATATAATACTGTGAACTCGAGGAGATAAACCTAACAAATCTGCTGGCACGACAGTTTTGCACAAGAAATTAAACAATCAGCTCTCTCCGCTTGATTACTCTTTCAGCCCGGGTTCTCACTGAGTAATGTTTTATCTATCCAACCCAATTAACTGACTCGGTTTACTCGTTGGCTAAAGTAATTACTCAAAGCAAAACATTTCACAGAGAATTAGGGCAAAGAATAATCTAATTTGTTAAAATTTACCTTTCCAGAAAATGGAATTTTTCATTCTTATATATATATATATATATATATATATATATATATATATATACGTCCAGGAGCATTTTTCAGTGGGTAATAATATCTGTATTATCCTGCAAATAATTACTTTCTTATGAATTATAATTAAATGTTCATTTTATTTTATAATTAACTTCATTTTGCAATTTATTTTTTGAAGCTACTATTATGAAATGTATAATATTAAAGGATTCACTTAAATTTGATCTGTGCCTCTATGTGTCTATAACTACTAATTTGTCTAAATATTTGGTATCATTCGAAAACTCTTAAACCATGTTTATGTTTTAAAACATCCGGATGTAGGGTTCTACTCCTGCGAATTTCTAAGGTTCTAACGTAAATTGTATGAGATATATTTTTGTTTAGTTGCTTAGAGTAAACTGTTAGTGTATCCTGTTATTAACTGATGCTTATGCTCTCCAGCATTCATTGGGACATTTGTTCCTGAATCTGCTCTGAGGGGAACCACATCGTCTTCCATGATTCAGTTCAGAATAAGCTTTTGCCAGTATTTAGTCGCATTATACACTATATGCATTTTCGAAACGCAGTTACTCATTAATAGTAAGTATCATTTTCTTCGATGTTATAGGGACTAAATTCTTGGCCAAATGATAATAATATAATTGGCACGCATAGCAATGTTTTCTCTTTTTAATTTTGTAGCCGTTACAAAAAATTACAGGTTACCTTCTCACCCGTTTTGTGCTTAGGTGAAATTTTCATTTTTCTTATTACAGTTTAGCACTTTTATGCGACGCAACAAAGATAATATGTTTGTTCAACTTCGAGTAGAATGATTTTGCTCCAACTTTAATTCTAATCTTCCCTGTTGCGACTACAGCTGCAATGTCGAGCCAAGATGCCGACGCCGCGGTGTGTGAGCCAACATTAACGGTTGTTAAATCAATTTTACAGTTTTACTAAATGATTAAGTTTGTAGGAAAAGTTTCATATAACATTGGACCCAATAGGCCCACTCCCCAAGATATCATTAAATTCACTATTACTCTATTTTGGTAGCAACGTGGTAAGACATAATTTTATTTTAATATTTTAAAGTGATATTTATAAGTCTTATTTGGCAGAATTCCACTTATAAGTAACTTAAAATAAGTAGTTGTAATGATTTTGATCATTAGCAAGGATTTAAGCTACGTTTTCCTAGCTCCGCGACAGGGCTTGCTCCGTGCTACGTAATTAAGGCCAAGTGCGCCGCGTGGTTAGTTGAAGCACACTTAAATACTGCGCAGCGCAAATGTGTTTTCCTGGGATTTGTCATTTTACGCAGCGTAACGCGCGACTTAAACTCTCTCCTCGTCCAGTTTCATATTTTGAAGAAATGTTCAGTTTTCATTGATATGGACCGGAAAAGGAATGTTTTTGCAAAGTTATTGCTCTTCGCAGACGAGGAAATGGACAAGGATGTCGACATTGCTGTTACTCTTTTATAAAATTGTATACAATTCTATTTTTTCAGGTTTCAGGCTACGGGAGAATCATACCGATCATTGGCTTTCCAATACAGAATTTCTGCGTCTACAATATCAAATTTTGTCCCAGACGCTTTGACAGTTGTCAAGGACAAAATAGAACATGTGCATTTGCCACCACCATCGGAGATTGATTGAAAACAGAAAGCCGAAGAATTCTGGGTCAACTGAGATTTCCGAAATTTTATATCTGCAATAGATGGAAAACACGTAAGGATAGTTGCACCAGCTGATTCAGGATCCCTTTTTCACAATTTTAAGAACTTTTTCTCCATTGCATTGTTTGCTATGGCTAACGCAAACTGCAAATTTGTACTGACCAATGTCGGAGAATACGGCTAGAAGGAGATGCTGGAATCTTAAAAAAAAGTCTAAAATGTGGAAATTGATTCAAGAAGGAACTATTTTCCCACCTCCTGAAAACCTACCTTCTTCTGAAATTAAGCTACCATTTGTTGCAGTAGGAGAAGAAGCACTGGGCAATCATGTCATGAAACCCTACACGCACAAACAAGCAATCGCAGATGTTCATAAACGACACTTTAACTACGCCACTTGCCGTGCTGGAAGAGTAACTGAAAATGCATTTTGTATTTTGTGTCTCATTTTCAGAATTTTTTTCACACCAATAAACTTGAAACCAAAAACAGTCGACTTAGTCATAATCGTAAGTTGCTGTCTTCATAACTGGATCAGGGATGACTTTATTGCACGCAAACCCAAAAGGACAAGTGACTCTTCCGCAGCACGAACTTCCTACACAAAACATGATGCCTTTGGCTTATGTCGGAGGCTACGCTAAAGCAGAAGGGTTTAAAGTAAGAAGCAGTTTTACTAATTACTTTAATGGAGCTTACTACTCAAATAAAATAAAAGCTCCGTATCAGAAAAAAACCTTTGTAATGTGAGCAAACTTTGTAGCTTAGTAATTAAGGGGATAAGAGTTTATTTATTTTAATGTTCACTACCTCAGGTTTAAAAACGCCAAATTTAAAGATTTGTATTACCATCAGTAGAACGTGTACATTATCTCATCTGTTCACTATAAGCATTAATTTGATTCATCTAAATTTGTTCGAGTTAACATGAAAGTGTACATAATAATAATATACACACAGTCGTCAGCCCTGCTGCGCGGTGCGTGATTGACTGCTCTCGAGGCAGTGCTCCCAGTCGCGCAGCAAAGGCCACGCAGCGCGTAGCTAGGAAGACACCTCCATTGGTTTTCAGAGAACCGGTGGTTTCGTCAGTTACGGAGCACGGAGCACGCTGCGCAAAAAGCCCAGTCGCGGAGCTAGGAAAACGTAGCTTTAAGGATAATATCTAGAATAATTCTTCCTTGGTGTAATTAAAGAATCCATGTACTTATTTTATCATGGATAATAGGAAGTCTTGAAAAGGAAGAGAATACACTACTGCAGGTATCGCATCATACAACTCATAGAAAATTAAACACCAGCTTCTTGAAAAAAAAACAAGATCTTAAAATTTAGCTCAAACAAGCAAATGGTAAGGTTGTTCTCAAAACATGTTCTCAAAAATTATTATTATTTTTATAATTATGTGCGAGAGTTAAATAAGCTCTTTTTTAAGAGAGAGTTAAAAGGCAGACTATACAGTTGTTTAAGAAATCTGTATCAACTATGTTAAGAATAATGTAAAGGCTCTGAAAAGTTTTAACAAAATTCAACTTTTTGCAAAGTATCGGGTCTTATTTTTACTTGTTTACGGCAATAGTTATTTTCATTTAATCATATATTTGATACTTTTTTGTAACTTTAATGGTTAGGATGAATCTAAACTACCATAAGTACTAACTTGTAATGTATAATAAATTAAAATTAAAATTCTATGACGCGTACTGAGATTGATTGATACTGTTATTTAATTATGTTGTTTACGAAATGCTTAATAAGGCATTATGAAAATGGTTAACCTCAACCAGTGTTTGCTCTCGATTTACAAGTTCAACATACATACTGATTTATTATATTTTGTCATGACAAACAAATTAAATTATTATTTGTTATCGAGACCAATTTTATATTCTAAAAGCCATCGGAATTTAATAATACATTTCCATTACTATATAACTTTAAATTCCCATCTCCTTTCATTGTACTATGGAAGAGAAATATATGTGTTTGTGTGTGTGTGTGTCTTTATGAAAATTTGTATGTGTATATTTCTTACATGGTGAAGGTTTATATGCTATGCCAATGATGTAACTCTCCAGCAGGCGGCGGCGCTGCAAAAGATAAACGATTTCGAAGCGCCTGCATATTATAAACTGCAATTACGAGATAGTTACGTTGATAAATAGGCAAACAATAATTGAAGGCGCTAACTTAATATGTACATTGCCTTTAAGATAAGTTTCTTGTTGATCTTAAAGCTCGACCATTTTATAATGAAGTGCATGCACGTGTACAATAGCTATAAACATACATGGACTTTCTTGATCGTGGCAACAAAGCAAACTCTATATCGACGTTTGAATTATAATTAATTCACTTGCACCAGTAATGCACATATACAGACAAAGCTTAGCAAAAATGTGCGAAGCCGCTGTAAATAGCTATTCAGATATAAAACAACAGGAAACACTTAGAATATGTATTCCTATAGAGTAGCTCTAATTCAAAGTTTAAGTAGGAAAGCACTTTTATACATTTAATTATACTTTTATCAAAGTTTTGAATAGAATCATTTAATTACTTCAAATTACATAATGAGTACCGAGAAACTAGTAAAGTACAGATTGAACAAATATAATATTTAAGGTTCGGTTCTATTGAACAAAAAGATTTGGAATAAGAAATTTAATAATTTTCAATATAGTAACGTTTTTAAAGGAAACAGTTTAATTTGCATCGCTATTTAATATTTATTTATATTTCATTGCCATTTTGAACAAAAGATTTCACGACGAAACAGAAAATAATTCATTCTATTTTGAACTTAGAAATTAAGTACCTATTAAATAAAAATGTATATGTTAGGTTTGCATATTATAAAGTCTATTAATTTTATATTAATGCGTTATTCATTTAAGACACATTTAGCTTCCATTGCTTTTATTTCAACCATTATATTATCACCTGAGTTAAATGATACAATAATATTCAATTTATTAATTTCAATATATAAAGCAAATCAATGGAAATTTAAGGAAAACCCCCCAACAGACCGGGAAATTAATAAATAACTGTGAATCTAAAATATAGAAATTTAATAAAACAATTATCACAACTGTAGAAAAGCGTGAAAAATTTAAGGAGTTAATGCTAAACAAACGATGATCTTTTTATACCAATTCACTTAAATTACTTTATCAGTTTCACTAAAAGAACTGCATTAAATAATATAAAAATATTGACAAAAATATTTAAAAATAAGTTTTTTATACTTCTCTTGGAATGACAGGATAATTATGACCCACCTCTGATTAATATAATACAAAATCCAGCAATAAATATGCTTATATTATGTTTATTGGTAAAAATTATTATTCATTATTGTTTTATCTACTGCCAATGATATCATAAAGTTCATCGCTTTTTAAATTAAAAATATGCAACTCATTATTGTGCCATTTTTTAATCCAAGACACTACTTACTAGTAATATTCCTGTGTTGCACTAAAGTAAGCAATTTAAAATACACATGTTCACAGACATGGCACGTCTAAAATAAAGTACTGAGTAAATAGACTTGTACAAAAAATATGATATTTTCAAAATAAACATGTCTGCTTTACAAAGGAACTTTGTTCTGGAAAGTAAAGACGCTAAGACCCCGTCATAGCTGGACGATAAGGGTGACAGACGTTTAAGAAAACTGGATTAAGTATGTTAAGGATAATGAAAAGGCATTGAAACGTTTTGAAAATCCGTAATTTTTAACAAAGTACCAGGTCTTATTTGTTCTTGTTTACTTACCGCATTGGTAAATTTTTCATATGAAATATCTTATACAATTTAACTAACGTTATTGGTTAGGATGAAACTGAACCACCTTAAATATAAGGTGAAACACAAGTTAATTTATAATTTTTTACAGAGATACATTTAATATTTTAAGTGACATTGCAATCTAAAACGACGTTTCAATTACTATGTAAATTGAAATTCCCATTTCTTTTTTATTTTAGTACATAATAGAACTCTGGTGTTAATTTAAGAAAATAATTGAATAGTTTTTACAAATAAAGACCATATTTCTCTTATAATCTCCGAACAATATGTTTTAATTTATTGAATTTTAACAATTAAACATAATCTTAGATAGACATTTCAATCATAGTCAGCTAGCATACACCTTTTTTAACTCAATTTCTATAATTTACATACTTAAATATGTCAGAAAATTTGTTGCAAAATACAAGTTACAAAATACTTTTCATAAACATATATTATATCAACTACATAAAATTGATTAATAAATTATTAATATGTAATGATGATTGACAGGTACATTAAATACAGATTCTTCCTGTGCGCTTTGGGTACAGAGAGGAATAAAACAGCTCAAAACACTAGGTTAGTTAAAAAAAAAATTTTATTGGAGTAAAAAAAAAAATTACATAATAACACAATAATAAATACAATATAAAAATTCAATTTGCTTTGTAAAACCGCGTAATTATTACACATTTTCCCATATCTATTACTGTGATTAATAGTTACTAAAACTGGTTTGGGTAGCAAGAGATAGTGGAGAAATTGCGATTTCTAATTTACAAAAGTAACTCATCCATGTGATTCCTGCCTGATCCTGGTCCTGGACCTGGTCTTCATGCCTATGGCCATTACGATTATCAAATTTTGAAATCACTGCACCATAAAACATTTGACTTAACCAAAAAAGTTTAATATGGGAGTCCTCTGTAAAATGGTTCTAGAGTACACACTGTTGAATATATTTCGGTCTGGTCTAGTAATATTTGATTTATCGTAACTTACTCGTTGACATTACAGCTACAGTAGTTGCCCAATATACATATACGTTTATAGAGATCATAACCTGTAAATACAATAAAAGATAAAATAAAATAATTAATTACCGCAAAATTTCAATAAGAAAAATTTTAAAGATTACTTGGTAAACGTCCCTAACGGGCATAGCCTATGAGAAAAAAGTACCATAATTATTTAATCAGATATAAAACAAAAAATTTAAATTTAAAATATGTATTCCAATAGGGCAGTTTTAATTCAAAATTAAAAAGTAAAGTAATTTTAACATGATTTTTAAATTTTATGTTTGTCCAACGTTATACTTTTGTCCTAAAACACCATAGTTGAGATATTGTATACAGGAGACACTTTTAAATATAAAATTTTACTGTATTGCTAAATAATTTGTCTATTTGCAACTATAACACTTTACATAGATTAAAAAAAAACTGCTTTGGTATATCTAGTTAAAACCATCTAGAATACAGTTATAAACTTTAAAATATTTCTCTTAAATCTTATAAAAAATAATAGTACACAAATACGGATCATCACACGTTTGACTCTGAATCTTGAAAGCTTCGTTCACACGGAAGGCCAGGTTTGTATTAGATGTAGCAGGGATGTTGTAACATAGCATAGGTTAATCTTTTTAAAGGTAAAAGCTATATCATTGTAATGGTAATAACTCTATACGTGTATATAAGATATATTGATTGTTTTTGTTTTATAAATCATTGTCGATATAATTTAAAAAGCACATTTATATATCATTTATTTAATTATAAACCGTTTAGTACATGTGTTTATTTCAGTTAAAGAATAAATAATGTAAATGAAACATGAAGGTTGTCGTAAAAATGTTAAAAAATTATATAATTACTCTTTTAAGGTACAATCTTACAATTCACCACGCAGTTAAAACCTGGCCATTTTACAAAATCTTAAAAAAAATTATTGAAAAAAATCATTTAAGAATTAATGTTACAAAGCTGAATACGCTAAATCGTTCGGACTAGTATAGGAGATGTCATGGGCACAATTACAAAGAAGACTAAATTACAAGAATTTATAAATAGGAGAGGAGAAGTTATATAAAACGCTCGGGAGGTTATAGTTTTACATAGTATAGGACTGCCAAACTTACCGAAGTTGTCTTCATATGCCAGACACCACTTCACTAGAGTTTTTTTGGCAATTGGAATACCAGTCAGAACTCTTCTGTAGGTGTCTATGGTCTTAAACAGACTCGGAATTCGGTTTTAACGTCTTCGTTGACAACTATTTTTTGCATCCCTTCCGACAGATACAGACTCCAGTTTTCAGGAGTAAATTCTAAGTCAGTGCCAAAATTGCCTTGATCACGAAATTCTGGAAGATCCCACATACTTCCTTGTTATACCCATGATATAATGTACATTTTTAAAACCTTATCTTAAACAATTCAATTCATAGTGTACAAAAAAGGCCTCAATTGGTTTATATAATTAAGACTAAACATACTGCAATAAAATTTCATAAAATAATAAAAGGGCATTTTTTTTGTATTGTACAGATTTTCTCTGTATCTAAATGTAATCAATCACTCATAAATGTTGTTTACCGTTACTGAAGAAATGTGTGCATAGTAATGCCTCAATAGTTTATCTGCCTATTTTTCATAAATTTACCAGATCTCTTTACTCAACAATGTATGTAGTGTGGGAGTTTATCATTTTATTAAGTACATATTGAAAGAACGAAAAGGATGGTGGAGTATAAAATGCAATTCGTTTGCTGAAGGTGAGAAAAACATGCTTAGGATCTACTTAACCATACTATCCTAATTTAACCCAGTTTTAAAATATAAAGAACAGTCCACTAACAAACTACCGATTACGTTATTGGCATATAAAACAAAAATCTATACTAAAACCATTAGATTAGAAAAACTATTGACAAGTTGAAGGTGGAATTTATTTTACTGTAGCCACTCGTAATAAAAAAAAACTGTAAAAATTCAAAAGAGAAGGATAAAAAAACCATACAAATAATTACATAACTAGTATGTAAATATAAATAAATGTTGCTGTCTTTTGAAGAAAATTGTAAACCAACTCACCCTGCACGTTTGGGTACACGGGTTAACAATAGCACAAATCAAAAGTTTTCTAGCTTTTCTTTAAAAAGCAAAAATGGGATTTCATGAATACGGTAGGAATTTCCCAGTCCTAGAAATAAACTCAATAAACAATTTGTAGAAGTGTAAACATTCTCATGCAAGTAACTCAT